>NW_028187602.1:0-21683 GCF_964204655.1 Triturus cristatus
CAGTCTTACAAGCCTACTGTCTTTTTTGCCCAATGCAGTAAAGTGCTAATGTGCCGAAATGTGCAAGAACACATAAGAATTCACAGATAATGTGCAACAGATAATTCGTCGCAAAAAGGAAAACCAAATACCTAATTAGAGGATACGTTTTTCTCTTTTTCATTTAATTACACAAGTGAAGATAAAATCATATAGCTAGTGCTTTGTAGTCCTGATCTAAAAATGTTATCAACATTATAATTGCACGTCTTCTCTGATTCTAAAACAATATCTCATAGCTCCCACAGTTCTTAATTTTACATTTTTAATCAAGGAGCGTAAGTATTTTTTCCTTAAAAGCAACGGTTTAGGGAAGGCACATATGATATGCATAAGGGATTCAGCTGCAGTCACAGTGACAACAGGCTATTTTTCCCTTAAAAACTGGGTTCCATTTTCCTTCAAACTCCCAAATCGGAATGTATAACAATCTAAACCTTAAACATTGCTTTTCAAAATAACCAGACAGGTTTAGCTTTCATTATTATTGACTCTGTACAGTGTAAGTGTTGAATAGTAGGTCCATGTGCTTGTATTTTACAACTCGTGTCAAGTCGGAGTCCCATTGTTTAATAGTAAAAGTATCACGGATAAGGTTTTTCCAGGCTGATCGATTCATTTGCCCCAATTACTGCATATCAGGTAGATCATATGATTCTAAACCTGCCAGTACAGTGTGCAATTCAATGTCCTTGTATATAGATTTACCCAGTTCTTGGTATATTAGATGTTTTAGTGAAATTTCGTCAGCTTTTGCACATTCGTAGATGTAAGTCACGGTGCTTCTAGTATAGTGATGTCAGAGATGTTAGGCCTAATTCCAATCCTATAATGCAGTGAGGAGTTGCTGGGTGTAAGTGCAATTAATTATGTACACATTGCATAAAGATTTTATCGAGACTGGAAATGATCATGTTGTGCATTGCCGGAGATGCATACAGTAAATACGGTACCAATTTCAGGGTTAATGCTTCAAGTGATGGCTTAATTGCTTTTCCTCCAAACATGTTTGTGAATTTTAATACCGATCTGGTAATCGTTGTTGACTTCGATTTCCTAGTGGCCAGGTGGTTCGACCAATATAACTTACTGTCAAAAGTCACTCTGAGGTAGTGTATTGTTTTACTACTTCAATTGAAGTTTCTCCTAGAACCCACCCCATGGCTTTAGTTTGCTGCCCAAAGGTCATAACTTTACATTTGGACAGATTGGCAATTAGTCCATTCTCCAAGTTGTGGGTGTGTAATTGGTTTAGTTGATACTGTAATCTTTTTGGCGTCTTTGACAGGATCACCAGATCATCAGCGTAGGCCAAATATGTTATTTTTAAACCATCTAACTTTGCAGGAATACCCTGATCTGACTTTAACGACACAGGTAGGTCAGCGATGTACAGTTGCTATAAATAGCTCATTTCTACTTATCACTGTTAATCTAGAAAACCAGATATTAGGAAATTGCATTATTGTTATCTCATCCTCCAGTGTTTTTTTGAGTGAAAGCTTCAAGTATGCACTGTGGCATGCCATTTCCCTCTATTGGCTCTGGCAGCAGGCATTGTGATGTCACAACTCCACTGTAATAATTTATTACAGTTGTGCAGCTACATTGTTTCTTCATTACAGGTGACTAGGTGTTTCATAAGTCACCAGTAATAAGGAAATCTGTGATAGCCTTTTATACAGGAATCGCAGGCTCCCATGCATCAAGAGATATTTTTAGTATGACCAGTATAGAAAGTGAAGAAATACTGTTTGAAGTAAAATGGGTTGCAAAATTCTTCTCTGACACTAAAAACACACTTATTTTGTCACAAAATAAATTTATTATGGTGATCATGAGGTCGAATAAGAACACGACATGGGTACAGTGAACTAATAGTTATCATATAATGTTTTAAAGGGTGTCCTTTGGCGTGGCTTGGCTTTGCTTGTAGCAGGGTTTGCTTTGAACATTGCCTGGTAGTTTTTGTTCCTTTTCCAAGTAAGACCTCTTCCCATGTTTTAAGTTACTGTTGCTTGCATTCTTGAAAGTTACAGTTTAGAAAAGGGAAAAGGCTGTAGATTCAACAGATGTGTAATTGTTAGAGGGTCACATTTGTGTTTCTCGCTCATCTTCATGATCGGCTACTTGTTCCATAGGCGATATTCCAAATGTTCTGTTTTTCTATTCAATCTCTGCAAAAAAACAATTTTTCGCTACATTAGTAAAAGTAGGGAAAGGTTTAATTAATGGGTAGAAGTTTGCACAAAAACTGAAATTATTCTCTTTTTGCTCAGAATCTCCAGGATGATAAAAAAAAATCAGTAGAATATATGTATCAAACAAGACCCTAACCTTTTCTATATTATAAAAAGTGGATTGACTGTTTTTTTTTGTTTTTTTTTACAGATACCAGTCTAGGATGATGTGTTTATGTGGGGCTTCCTTGGCTGCAGATACAAGTATCACAGTAGAATGACATATTTCAGCAGTGGTTACTTTTTAGTAACAATGCATTCTTCACTTCAATCTTCTTCCTATTTTGAATTCCACAAACCTTTAGCAGGCACTCCACCCAAAAGTATTACAAAGCATAACAATTCTCACCTTATCAGAAACTTGCATATCAGTGGGACTTGATGGGTGTTTACATTTGAGGGTGGTGTTTGAAAGTTGTTTTGAAGTGAAGAAAATGGACCAAGTAGTATCAGATGTGGCGGGGGATAATGCAGAATGCCAGGAGTTCAGACTGATATGGCAGATTCTTCTGGCTGGTTCTTTTATTGCACAGAAATCCTTTATTTAAACAAATACTGCACATGAGAGGAGTGTCCCTCCTTAATACTGCTAATAACATCTGCCCGCTGCATAATCCTAGAGGAAAACATATAAGGACAATATTAAACACGTTTCTTAATATTGTAATGCTGGAATTGCAGAGAATATATATATATCGATTTATTTAGGGTATGTTCAAAACCAACAGATTAAGCCAAAACAACATGCTCAATAAAACACCCTTTGATTCTGTCTAATAAATATGACTATATCTGCATTCCTGCTCAGCTTGGCTTGCATTAGGCGTTTAAATCACTTGGCCCGTGGCCCCCATCGTCCCACGCACAACAGAACCATCCAGTCAAACAATACTATATTGTAGAATTACAAACCTATTCACCTTAATGAGTGGTCTAATCCACCACAAAGACAATTGAAATCAATTTGTCTCGGAGACATACTCACCAATCAGAAACTTCAGGCCCTCCTCCATCTGATCCGGTCTAGCAACAGAACCATTTCTTGTGACAATAGAACACTTCCTGTTTTACAGACACCCCTTAAACTCTCTGGGGCTCATTTATGAGAAAAGTGACGCACAGCAAGTCACCTTGCTGTGCTGCGCTGCACTGCATGACAGGAAAAGGGCAGGAATGCACTGTATTTAAGGCAGCATGGCCCATTCCTGTTCTTTTCCATGTGCTGGCAACGTTTTGCAGCCTAGCGCCAATGCAGGCACCCTTGCACCATGGTGCAATAGTGCCTGTGTTGCATGTAGGATTGTTTTTGAGCATGAAGGGGCACCTTCTTGTGCAAAAACAGTCTGGGAGGCATATTCCTCTTTCTATGTGTGCTGCAGAATGCAGCACACATAGAAAGTGGAAGAAGAAATGGAGATATTTCTCCTTGTTACTTCTCCCCTGGGAAGGCGTAACTTTTTGGCGCAATCCCAGGTTACGAGTACTTGTAAATCTGGGAATGTATAAAAAAACCAGTGGTGTGACCATTGCCCCACATCCCCTGTGGCGGGGGGGGGGAGGCTGGAGCTCCTCCTGCACTGTTCAAGGATGGCAGGCCCCTGGCAGGCATGAGAGCTCCTGATGTGGGGAGCCATTCAAGTTTTGTTACGCCACTGGACAAATACTATAGGAGTTGCGTGGGAACACGCACACAACTCGCATGGAACACCTTCCCAGGGCAGAGTAATGCAACGGAGCGATTTGCGTTGCATTGCATTGAATTACTCCAGGTTTTTTAAGCCACACCGCGCCACACAAAGTGGCTTTGCGTGGCTTCAGATATCTTACTTAGAAGTTTGCGTCATGTATGTGCCATGTTGCAAACGTGATGCAAGCCTCTCATACATATATGTCTTTGTAGCTCATGGCATATATATGTCCTTGGAGAAATAATACAACATCCACAGAATTGAATTCACTGCACTTTTTTCAACTGATAGGCATATAAGTGTCTTCTATTGATCTCTAGTGTGGTACTTAATTTGGGCCTGTGATTGCCTGTGGGCTCCACATGCACTTATTTTTGCCCACTGGGACTCTTCAGCTGTCCCACAGGCAGCAGCTCCAGTGGGTAAAAGTTTGAAGGCCTTTTATGTCCTTTCGGCCCAATCCAGATTTAAGCATGGGAACTGTGCCACTGGAAAATGGTTGAGATTCAATATGACGCCACAACACCCCCACATTCGACAACGTGTGCTTCAAAGAATCTAAAACACATTTTATGGGGTGGGGTGGGCAATGTGCAGTTCGCTGTAAATTTGTAGTGCTGGGCTCAGTATTGGCACGTAAGGTATTGTGCCTCTACCGTTGTGCTGTTCTGTCTGAGTCCTACCAGAGTAAGCCTGCTTGCCTCTTCTGCCTGGTTGTGCAGCGCGTCTTCTTCAACTGACCACCTGGAGGTACTGTGAGCAACGGGAGCCTGATACCAAAGGCAGGAAACAGACTCAGGCAGCCTAGTGATGGAAGTCTCAGACAAGCTGGAGAACAAATGCCTTGCATCAGCTTTGCAGCGGGCCTGCCACAACTGAGCATTTGCCCTATCTACTTTGACCCTGGGATCAACTGCTGATCCTGCACAACACTCCATTGTTACTCATACCAAAAGGTTTGGGCACCAGCACTTATTTTTTCACAAATTAAGCACCACTCACATGCTTCTAAACCATGCATTGTGAAGTTAGCCATCCATGTGAAGGGTTCTATGGACTACCTGGAGGCATAAACACTTAATGAAATACTTGCTATATATGCTGCCTATGCAGCATTCTAACCATGTAGCATGCACGGGCATGCAAACACCGCAGACAAGGAAAGAAAAAGCACTGCAATACAGCGTTTGCGGTAGAATGGCACAACACAAATGCTAGTTACAATAAAAATAAGTACACTAATGTATCTGAGATACAATAGTGCTGTTATTTGCGCAGGGCCTAGAAGGACACATGGGTCTCTACGATCTGGGTATCAATTTGAAATAAAGTTGATTGATTGATTCTACTTGGCAGTGGCTGTTCTGTGTTCATTTCACTGCAAGAAACAGTTGTATTAGTTCAGAACTGTTTGTGAAGTTTCACCCAAATTTCCTCCACTTTGTGAACACTTTTACTTTAAATCACCTAAGACCAACATTGACTTTTGCTTCTTTATATCGGTATACTTCTATTTAAAGCCTTAGAATTGAGAAACGTTAAAATATCATGAATATTCTTCAAGTTATTCCACAGTAGACCACAACCCTTCCCTTGTTTGTTGATTTCTCTGAAAGCACGTTGAAGAGAGTTGCAAAAAATGTGCAGACGTTGCCTGTGCAGACTACATTAAACTTGGGTTGAGACCTCTACATTTTTTCAAGTCCATTTATTTGCTGAAAGGATGTGCTTTCAGATGCAAATTAAGCAACAAAACCCATCAACACTATTTTCTTAAAGTAATTGGTACTGCTCAGTGAGAACTTTGCTTCTTTGTCATATGTAAATGTGCACAATTCTGCCTGTGCCATCAAAACTACTCCTGAGAGAATGTATTTAAAAAGTGACTGGATGAACTTGCTTGTTGCTGGCCTCATCAATGAAAGTCTTTTAAAAGGTAGGCGAAAGAGCTGTGTTGCAATGTTCAGGGAAAATCTTTAGTTGTGCTCTTCCAGTAGATGATTGGTCGGTTCGAAATGCATGGGACCGACTCACAAAAGGCAATTGGTGGGGACACTCCAGTATTACTGCTTCATGTGATAGGGAATGGAGGTCGGCGTGCCACTGAAGGCTCAAATTTGTTCCAGCTAGATGTCTGGATGTGGGTCACCCTAAGGTCAGCTGCGAATCCTGAACCACGCCGAGGATTCCTAGCTCCTTCTCACTCAGCATCCTTCACAACATTCTCTAAGCCCCTTCGGTGCATTAGTGGAGGGGCTGTGTATTGGAGCTGTCTATTTACATTTCCACAATAAAAATGGCATAACACTGATTAGCTCCTCCTATGATGCACCTAGGGTGGTCTGGAGAATGCTGCGAAGGGCACAGAGAGGCAGAAAGGAAGGACTTGGAGAAAGTGGGGATTATAATCAAGTTTACATGAATGAGATAGCGAGATCAAGCTAGAAAGAGAAACAAAGAGAGAAGTGGAGCAAGACAGAGCATAATGGATAGGGAGTGGGTCATTAGGAGCTAGAGCGAAAGAAAGGGAAGGAGGATGGAAAGGAAAGAAATAAAGGGAGAGATGGAGGAGGGAGAAAGTGGAGGAGCAAAGAGAGAGAGAAAGTGCAGCCAGAAAGATACAGAGGAGAGTGAAAAAGAAAGAGAGAAAGAAAGGAAGAAATAGAACGAGGTAGAGAGAGAGAGAGATGGAGTTATTGGTGGAAAGAGGGAGAAAGAAAAAAACTAGGCACATAGAATGAATGAGAGAAAGCAGTGGCGGCTGCCGCCTATTTTGAGTGGTAGGGTGGCCACGAGAGGAAGGCAAGGGTTTGGGGAGGATGGGTAAAAATCATTTAAAAAAAAATATTAAAAGACTTACCTGCAGCTCTGCTCTTCGCCGTCTCACTGCTCCTCTCGTCACCGTCAGGCCAGAAGGGATGAGGCCTCAGGGCACAGGCTCCACACCCAATTCCGATGCCGCTCTCACGAGAGCAGCGCCAGGATTGGTCTGAGTGGCCTCATTTGCCACTTAGATGGTGCATTAGAGCCTGTGCCTTTTCTGATAAGCAGTGCAATGCGGGAGCGCAAGTTAAAGTTAGCTCAGCTAACTATAATGGCTGAATTTCTCTAGTTTTGTACAAGTGAAATGTCAGCATAACTATAACGTCCCTGAAACCTGTTTTTTCATTGAATTTCTATGGTTTTTTAACTAGCAGAGTGGTGGAGAAAGGGGTCTGGGCCACCGAACAGCTCTCAGGAATTCTGTTGTGTAGGACTTACAGAAGGGCTTCTTGGCCCCCAAGGTCCCTATGGAGTAAAGTGGACTTCATCCCCCAACCACTAGTGCGCCAGGAGGAGTGTTTGCAGAGTGGTGGGCAAAGGGGGCGTCGCCTCCGAAGACCTCTTAGCAATCCCATGGTGTGGGACTTATTGGAGGTAACAGGAGGGGTAGTTGGCCCCCAAAGATGTCCTTTGGAGGCCACCTACCCCTCTTATTACCTCCAGTAAGTCCCACACTGCAGGATTGCTGAGTTATAATAGCAGGCCACGCCCCCTTTGTCCATCACTCTGCAAACGCACCTTCTGGCACGCTATTGGTTTGAGGATGAAGTCCCCTTCACTGCTTAGGGTACTTAGGGGCCAATTAGTCTACCTGTTTCCTCCAGTAAGTCCCACACAGTGGGATTGCTGAGAGGTGGCTGCAGGCCATGCCCCCTTTCTCTGTCACTCTTCAAACGCGCCTCCTGGAGCGCTCTTGGTTGGGGGTTGAAGTTGCCTTGCCTCTTGAGGGTCCCTGGGGGGCTAACTAACCCTCCTGTTACCTCCAGTAAGCCCTACGCAGCTGGATTGCTGAGAGGTGGTCAGAGGCCATGCCCCCCTTTCTCCACCAGTCTGCAAACGCACCTCCTGGAATACTGCAGCTTGGGGGATGAGGTCCACTTTAGTCCTGAGGTCCTCAGAGTGGTGTAAAGAGGGGTGTGGGCTCCGCCCACCTATCAGCAATCCCACTGTGTGGGGCTTACTAGAGGTAAAAGGTAGGGTACTTGGCCCATGTGGAACCTCAGCATTGGTGGGGACTTCATCCCCCAACCAAGAGTTTGCCAGGTGGCGCGTTTGCAGAGAAGTGGAGAAAGGGGGCAGGGCCTCCGGTGAGTTGCCGGCTTTGTCTTTTTTGTATTTTAGGAAGGAGGCTGTGTGGGCCCGGGGGAACCCATCCCCGGGAACTGACCCATTTTTATAAATTAAAAAGGTAGGGGGCATGCACCCAGCTTCCCCTGAAAAATGTAGGGAGGGAGAGTGAGCGGCCCCTCTCCCCAGGCAATTTTCGGCCCCGGGGAACCCCATCCCCGGGGCTTGGCAATTTCTTTTTTTTTTTTTTTACTTTATTCTAAGGGAGGAGGCCATTTTTGGCACCAGGAACCCTATCCCCCGGGGATTGGCCAACTCGTTGGGGATCATGGGGGAGCCTCAAGGTCCCCGCTGTCCCTGGCAGCTCTCTGCGTCTTGCAGGAGCTGGCATTGCTTTTTGTCAGAGGGAGCTGAAAACATGTAGCTCCCTCTGCCCAAAAGCAATTCTGCTTTGCATCATGGATGCGAGAGCATTTTCAATGCTCTCGTTTCCATGAAGCGAAGCAGTATTTGCTCTGGCATGGCGAGAGCAGTGCTCCCACCATGACATAGCCAACTGACATAGCAAACTGTAATGTCTAGAGCCTGCCCTGGTGGGTGGCAGTCCCCAGGGCCATTTAAGGCTCCAGGAGGTGGGCTGTGCGGCCCCCTGTCATCTTTCAAATAGCCCCGGGGACTTGGCGGTCCCCAGGGCTGCATGGGGGGCTTGAGCCCCCCACACACTCTAATTAAATATAGCCTTGGGAAGGGGGCAGAACGCAGGACTGTGGGGGGCCACGTGGCCCCCGCATTAAAAAAAATTAGCCCTGGGGAAGTGGCCATCCCCAGGGCTGCAGGGGGGCCGGGTGCCCCCCAGATTAAAAAAAAATAACCCCATGGAGGTGGCAGTCCCCGCGGCTGCAGGGGGCCACGTGCCCCTGGATTTCCAAAAATTTAGCCTGGATAGTGGTGGTCCCTGGAGCTGCGGGGGCCCACACAGGCCCCGGCATCATTATTTTTGATTGCCCCTGGGACCTGGCCCACCCAGGCGCTTAAAGAAACCTAAGCGCGCTTCGTTTAAAAAAAATAATTCGTCCGGATGCAAAGATCAAACACCAATGCCGCCCAAAAAAAAAAAAATTAAATGCTTTTTTGGGCCCTGGGGGTTCCTGTGGGACCCCCTGAGCAGGCCTAGGTGGACAGGGTGTTTCTACCCTGACCGCTTTCCTTGTTTTTTCCTTTTTTTTAACCTTTTTTCTTGTGACTCAGTTGAATCGAGTCACAAGATGGCTGCCAAAACTTCCTGGTTGAAGTGTTGGCATCCAATCAGATTGCTGGCACAAGATCGGGAGAGTTTGTGGATCCTCTGCGTCCCAACTTGGATATCTGAGAAATCTTTAAATTTCTCAGGAACTACTGAACAGATTTACACCATTTAACAACAAGTATGCTTTCTGAACAAAGAGCTACCTATCAACTATAACGTTACTTTAACCTTTCATTTCTTCAGTGAACTTCTAGGTTTTTTCTAACATAAAGTAATATTATATCATCATACTTAAAGCCAACCCCCTGTGGCCAGGCCCTGCAGCAAAGACCCCACAGGCAACCACCCCCACACTGGGCATGACCCTGGGGCATGCACAGCAGGGGATTGGCAACAGGGCCTTCCCACCTGGAGCCAGCACCATTGTTTCATACTACTAACGTGGAAGGAGCGTGAATCAAACCAAATTCCCTTAAAAACAATAAAGCAAACCTCTTCCCAAAAGACATAGGTGCCAATTCCGATCCGGTAAAAAAATTCCCCGTCCGACTCGTATCCGGATTTTTTTCCGTCCGAATCGTCAAAGTAGCGTACAAACTGCCAAGTACGATTCGAACGGAAAAAAGTCCATACGAATCGCATTGGGAAGATTTCCCCACACGTCCTCGGGTCGGGAAAAGTCACCGACACGTCCCCGGGCGAGAAACCCACCGTGCGGAAAAATAAAGTCCGACTGCGCAAGTACGATCCCTCCCGTCCTCCCCATTTCACAACCGTACGCAAAAAACACCGTCCGAACCGAACTCCCATAGCAACCATGGAGACATGTGCCCGCATACGCGCCGAACACCCCACCACCCCCCGCCCGCGTATGTACGCCCCGAACCCCCACCCGTGTATGTACGCACCGAACCACCAGCCGTGTATGTACGCACCAAACCCCCCCCCCAGCCCTGTATGTACGCACCGAACCACCAGCCGTGTATGTACGCCCCCGAACCCCCCCCAGCCGTGTATGTACGGACCGAACCACCAGCCGTGTATGTACGCACCAAACACCCACCCGTGTATGTACGCCCCCGAACCCCCCCCAGCCGTGTATGTACGCACCGAACCACCAGCCGTGTATGTACGCACCAAACACCCACCCGTGTATGTACGCCCCCGAACCCCCCCCCAGCCGTGTATGTACGCACCGAACCACCAGCCGTGTATGTACGCCCCCGAACCCCCCCCCAGCCGTGTATGTACGCACCGAACCACCAGCCGTGTATGTACGCACCAAACCCCCACCCCAGCCGTGTATGTACGCACCGAACCACCAGCCGTGTATGTACGCACCAAACACCCACCCATGTATGTACGCCCCCGAACCCCCCCCCCAGCCGTGTATGTACGCACCGAACCACCAGCCGTGTATGTACGCCCCCGAACCCCCCCCCAGCCGTGTATGTACGCACCGAACCACCAGCCGTGTATGTACGCACCAAACACCCACCCGTGTATGTACGCCCCCGAACCCCCCCCCAGCCGTGTATGTACGCACCGAACCACCAGCCGTGTATGTACGCACCAAACACCCACCCGTGTATGTACGCCCCCGAACCCCCCCCCAGCCGTGTATGTACGCACCGAACCACCAGCCGTGTATGTACGCACCGAACCACCAGCCGTGTATGTACGCCCCCGAACCCCCCCCAGCCGTGTATGTACGCACCGAACCACCAGCCGTGTATGTACGCACCAAACCCCCACCCCAGCCGTGTATGTACGCACCGAACCACCAGCCGTGTATGTACGCACCAAACACCCACCCATGTATGTACGCCCCCGAACCCCCCCCCCAGCCGTGTATGTACGCACCGAACCACCAGCCGTGTATGTACGCCCCCGAACCCCCCCCCAGCCGTGTATGTACGCACCGAACCACCAGCCGTGTATGTACGCACCAAACACCCACCCGTGTATGTACGCCCCCGAACCCCCCCCCAGCCGTGTATGTACGCACCGAACCACCAGCCGTGTATGTACGCCCCCGAACCCCCCCCAGCCGTGTATGTACGCACCGAACCACCAGCCGTGTATGTACGCACCAAACCCCCACCCCAGCCGTGTATGTACGCACCGAACCACCAGCCGTGTATGTACGCACCAAACACCCACCCATGTATGTACGCCCCCGAACCCCCCCCCCAGCCGTGTATGTACGCACCGAACCACCAGCCGTGTATGTACGCCCCCGAACCCCCCCCCAGCCGTGTATGTACGCACCGAACCACCAGCCGTGTATGTACGCACCAAACACCCACCCGTGTATGTACGCCCCCGAACCCCCCCCCAGCCGTGTATGTACGCACCGAACCACCAGCCGTGTATGTACGCCCCCGAACCCCCCCCAGCCGTGTATGTACGCACCGAACCACCAGCCGTGTATGTACGCACCAAACCCCCACCCCAGCCGTGTATGTACGCACCGAACCACCAGCCGTGTATGTACGCACCAAACACCCACCCGTGTATGTACGCCCCCGAACCCCCCCCAGCCGTGTATGTACGCACCGAACCACCAGCCGTGTATGTACGCCCCCGAACCCCCCCCCAGCCGTGTATGTACGCACCAAACACCCACCCATGTATGTACGCCCCCGAACCCCCCCCCCAGCCGTGTATGTACGCACCGAACCACCAGCCGTGTATGTACGCCCCCGAACCCCCCCCCAGCCGTGTATGTACGCACCGAACCACCAGCCGTGTATGTACGCACCAAACACCCACCCGTGTATGTACGCCCCCGAACCCCCCCCCAGCCGTGTATGTACGCACCGAACCACCAGCCGTGTATGTACGCACCAAACACCCACCCGTGTATGTACGCCCCCGAACCCCCCCCCAGCCGTGTATGTACGCACCGAACCACCAGCCGTGTATGTACGCACCGAACCACCAGCCGTGTATGTACGCCCCCGAACCCCCCCCAGCCGTGTATGTACGCACCGAACCACCAGCCGTGTATGTACGCCCCCGAACCCCCCCCAGCCGTGTATGTACGCACCGAACCACCAGCCGTGTATGTACGCACCAAACCCCCACCCCAGCCGTGTATGTACGCACCGAACCACCACCCCACCAGGGAATGTACGGACCGCACCCCCACCAGTGCATGTACGGACCGTACTGACGCCAAAAAAACACGTACTGAACCCGGACAAACCATATTTACACAAGGAGAGTCAAGTAGAGTTTCCCCACACCACCAAACAGGCCCAACAACCCCACAAACATCACATACACTCACCTGCAACTGCCAAACTGCCAAACAGAGGCCCAAAACTCAATCACTCCTCATAACACACCCACACAAATTTCAAACACAGCCACACCCACAAATGGACCAATAAAAATGGACCACACACACAAACCATGAGCCTTTGCAACAGACCCACTGCTGCCAGAGCCCACAGACGACCCACACCACCATACTTGAACCTCACACTTGCATACCTTCACACAACCACCTACACAAACACCCCCTCATCACATTCACACACACACCTCCACTACCACACCCACACACCCACAGCCATCCACACCCACACCCCCACAACCACACCCCACGCCATGTCCACCACCAAGAATCCAAAGTTCACAAAGGAGGAGCTGGAGATCCTTGTCGACGAAATCCTCAGAGTCGAGCCACAGCTCTTTGGGACATTGGTCAGACAGACCAGCATATCCGAAAAAACCGCCATGTGGCAGAGGATCGTCGATTCTGTGAATGCTGTTGGGACAACCAGAAGGACCAGGCACGAGTGCCAATCCAGGTGGTACGATCTGCGGAGGACGGTCAAGAGGAAGATGACTGACAATCACAACCAGGGGAACATCACTGGAGGAGGGCCGCCCCCCAGACCGGTACAATACCATCCCTGGGAGGAGAAGGTGATGTCCACGCTGGCGGTGGAGGGACTACACGGACTGCCAGGACTCCCAGACCCTGGTGAGTACACAAACAACTCACCTCACATGGGGGGGATGCCATACACAATCAATCATGCATGCCACCCCCCCCAAGCCACCACCGGACACAACAACACTCCACAAACACACACATGCCACTGGCACCTCCATGCCCCATGCATCAATCAGGGCCATGCCAAGTCACAGGCCACACAATACACCAACACAACACAGGATGTGGTCGATGCTGGGAGTGGGGGCAGCAAAACTAACATTGAGCAACTCACAAGCACACAACAATGCCCTCAGCCCATATGGCCCAGGGCACAGCCATACAAACTGTGTGTACCCACACAGTACTGTCTTGCCTGCAAATGATGGCTGCCATGCAGGATGCCATGGGTCTGAAGGCACAATTTGCACATAACAGCAGACAATGAAGATGCATCGCTCTGATAGAGTCTCAGCACACACCGCCACAGCAGCAGCCTACACTCAGACACACTGCCCAATGGGTGCCCGGAGAACAGGGACTAACTCACATGAACAAGCCAATGGCCATTCAAAGACCGGCTAACTGTGTGTGCCCAGGAAGCTGGCCTGAGGTGACAGAGAGTGACAAAGAGAGGGAGGGAGAGGGGGAATGAGAGGGAAGGAGACAGAGGGGGGACACAGGGAGACAGACAGAGGGAGGGAGTAGGGTGACAGAGGGAGACCGACAGAGGGAGGGAGGAGGGTGACAGAGGGAGGGAGGAAGGGAGACACAGGGAGACTAAATCACCCTTGGGTGGTGTGGCCATGTCCACTCGTCAGCCGGTGGACTGTGTGCATGCAGACCAGGTCTGGCAGTGCCTCAACCCCCCCTTCCGTAGATGAAGACCGGTCCATGTGTCAATCTGTGCACGAGTCCATCCGTGCTGCAGGCACAGACCTAACCACACACCCAGTATACCCACCCACCGTGTCGGTAAGAACCCTGTCACAAATGCTTCAGTCCCCTACCTGCAACATCAAATTGCCTTGCCAAAACACCATTTGGCCACGTACAGTGCAACACGTAAGGCGCCTCTGCATGGCTCGCTACGCCCGCACACCACACTGCTGACTGTGTACCCAAATAGATGCATCAACTAAGATTGTGTCTCACACATGCGTAAAGCCCTGACAGCTGTGGCCAAGGGACATAGCCATGCACAAGTGCACTGTGAGAGGAATGCAGGACAGATCCAACTACCCAGAGGAAGAGTGCCAAATCAGAAATGCATGCAACATGGATGCCACATGTGACACTGTCAACATTGTCTCTCTCACACACAGGTCAACGTCGACGAACACCCCCCAACACTGGGGGGGAAGTCACACAGGACCAGGCTCCGCGGGATGATGACCCCACCGCCAGCGATGACTCTCACCACTCCGTGGATGACCCAGACCAACCTGGCCCCTCTGGTGTCCAACCACCTGCAGCACCTGCGTCAGGTACAACTGTGCCAACCACCACCCCCATTCCTGCCACATCCCAGGAGACGTCCAGGAGCCCTGCCCGCACACGACCACCCAGCCAGTCTGCCCAGGAGGGACACGGTCCTCCGGGCACCCAGGAGGAGGCAGGCGGCAACGCAGATGCCATCCCTCAGGGGTCCCGGAGACCCGATGCACCCACAACGGCAGGCCAGGTGCACGTGGGCAGGGGTGGCGGGAGTGGAGGACGGCGGAGGCGCGAACCTGACCAGGCAGCTCAGGACCCGGTAGTGTCCCAGGTCAGCAACATCCTGGATACATACCGGCGTGACACCAGGGGCATGGACCAGATTGCGTCCACCCTCAATGACATCAAGGGGACCCTCCAGGAGATGAAGACCCTGCAGTCCCAGCAACATGCCTGTCAACTGCAACACCAAGGAAGGATGGAGGATAGACAGGCTGAGCTCGTGGCGGTGCAAACCCAAATGACCGGTGTACTCCGTCGGATTGCCGACAACATGGGCAACCCTCCCTGTGGCACCAGGCGAAGGCCATTACCAGACACAGGGAGGGATCAGGAGGAGGAGGATTCATCCGACGGAGCGTCACAGACATCGTCACGGACTGCTTCCGAGGGTCCCCGCAGGAAGGTGGGTCGTCCACGAAAAAGACTGTGAGAGTCAGCAGAACATCACCATCTCCCAGGTCACCTGGCCTGGCACCTGGCCCTCTGGCCCAATAGCAGCACATGACATTGTCTGCCACATGGACTTGCTGGTCACTGTCTGACCTATGTTGACGAAGACTGTGGCATGGACTCTGACATTTTGCTACGACAAGGATACCAACTCCCCCAGTGAACTTTGGATTCTACACTCCCGCTGTGCACCTCTTGTCATCCCCACAAACCCGTACCCCACCACAAATAAATTAATCACACTTACAAGATGATGCCGTGATTCTACATTATTACAATACATGTGTGTGTCGTACAGTCAAAGCATGCCTGATCTCAGAATTAACTCCAACCATCCAAACCGTGGGGTCGCAGTCTTGCCCAGGACACACATGGGTCCCAATGTCTCATCTGATACAGACATGGAGTACCAAACTCACCTGTGCTGGGCCCAACCAGCTGAGTGGTTCCCGCACAACTGTGGCTACAGACACATTCAGGGGAGCAACAGTCATGCGCAGAGGTCAGGGATCATGTGGAGTGACCTGGCTTGCCGCTCCCAGGTATGTCTAGACATGTGTCCCTACAATGTGCAGCATGCTTGCGTCAGGCGGATGTTGAGAATGGTGGCTAGGCCAAGGTTGGATGCATGGAGATGCCAGAATGCAGTTTAGGATCACTGTGCCACATGGTTGTGTTGGGGTTGTGGGCTGCATCATGAGTGTGGGCGTGGATCTAGAAGGTCATCCTGCAGCTGGCTGTGAAACATTCCCCCCATCCCGTTAGGACGTTGATGTGGCCTGGTTGCCCGACGCAGTAGCAGAGCTGTGCAGATGCACTCCGGATATGGACAAGTACCATGGGAGTCGTGAGGCACATGTCCGTAGACTGCAGGGTAGGATTCTACACAGATGTTGTAGTTTCCCTGGGGGATGGTCTCTCTTGCCTTGAGGTGGATGGAACTGTGCATCTTGTGCATAATACAGTTCCCACTCCCTGACAAACCCCTAGCATCTTGTCACTCTACACATAGACACATATGCACCACCTATGAAAACTATGCCAGACCTGCGGCACGCACAGTGGCAACAGGGCACCATTGACAGGGAAGAGGCACCTTGGAGACAGAGGGACAAATTTATTAGTCATGTGTGTTGGAATGACAATGATACTCTGTCAACACATACACAGGTCATGTGGATGTACATGTGGGAGCAACACTGGCACCCCCCATTGCAACACAGATGCTGGCATCCCATTGACCTGGCACACAAGTGACGGATAACAGCTAAACACCCCCTGCTGCCACGGAGAGGCCGCTATACACCATTGAGGCCCTGATGGGGCAATCACACACCATGTCAACCCGGTGCAACCTGTATGTTTCCGAGGCCAGTGTTACACACAATGATGGCCTCATCACAATCCCCAATCCCCTGCCACATGACAGTCACCAAGTCTGAGCATGGCTCCAGGTGAAGCCTGCCCCATGTCATGTTCCCCATGTAGGATCACCATGTATGCAAATGGAACACACATGAACCGGAGAAGTGCACACAGACTACAAACAATTCACACACCCAAAACGACGTGAGGCATCCCTTACCCTGAGGAGATTTCAACACTTGCCCGTGCATGTGACGCTGAATCAGCACATGTCGCTGTGTTCATGAGGAGTAGCAGGAGCACAACAATGCCACCAGCAGACAGCATGCACATGGACCTGTGGAAGAGAGACACACAAGGATTCAGCACAAAGGAGCACATCCGCAAGCATGTACTTAACACGTATCATGTTGTTAACATGACAGGTGACAATGATGACCCTCAGACAACATCCTTCCATTGCGCCATCACTTGAGTGACACTTCAATACACACCACTGACTCACTTGGCAGACATGCAGATGGACACACACATTGCAACACATGCCACACACGGCCCAATGCGTGCACACTCAGACACTGGAACTCACCACTAAGCAAAGAAGTTGCGTATGAGCCGACTCCGCATGTCCTCCACAGCCTCCTCCTCCTCCACATCACTTGCCCCGTCACCAAGCCCTTCATCCTCCACGGGTGGATGGTCCTGGTCATCTTGATCCAGTATGAGTGGAACAGCTTCCTCCACTGCCATGTTGTGCAGCATGCAGCAGACGATGATGATCTTGCACACCTTCACCGGGGCATATGGGAGTGCTCCGCCGGTCTTGTGGAGGCACCGGAATCGGCTCTTCAGAAGTCCAAACGTCCTCTCAATGACTCTCCTGGTCCGCCCATGTGCGTTGTTGTAGAGGTGCTCGGCAGCCGTGCTGGGGTTGCGGACAGGCGTCATCAGCCATGGCATGTTGGGATAGCCAGCGTCCCCTACAAGGAAACATCATGGACAGAAGTGTGTCAGCACAGGCAGTGAGATTGGAAGATGACGCCAAACACAGAACTGCCAGAGTCTACCCACCAACAATACATGCTCGCTCGTTCCGCAGCTGCAGCATCATTTCTGGCACCCTGCTACGCCTCATGATGAAGGCATCGTGTGCTGATCCTGGAAAGCGAACACAGACATGTGAAATCACCATGTTGGACAGACACACCACAAGGGCATTAATGGAGTGATAATGTTTGCGATTCCTATACACCACCTCCTGTGCCTGTGGTGGTACCAACGCAACATGTGTCCCATCTATGGACCCAATGACATGGGGCATCCCTCCCAGGGCATAGAACTCACGCTTGACATCTGTCAACTGCTCACGATTTGGGAATTTAATGTACTCATCCAGGTGAACCAACATGGCCTCTAAGAAATCATGCAGAACACGGCTGAACATCGTCTGGGACATGCCCCCGACATCAGCAATGGTATGTTGGAACGTACCCGTGGCAAGGAAATGTAGGGCTGCCATCACCTTCAACTTGGGTGTCAGTGCACTTGGATACCTGTGGCGCGGGAGGAGTTGTGCTTCCAGCCGGCCAGTCAACTCATCAATCAACCGTTGGCTGAATCTGTAGCGGCGTATACAGTCCCGTTCATGCAGGGCAGCAATGTCTGGCATACGTCGAGGGAGAGGCGGAGCCCTGCAGTGAAATGGAAGGAACACCTAAGAGTGAGCACTGTACAACAACATCGTCAATGCACTGAGCACATGTTACACAGCCAATACACATATGCCACGTTGTGAGTCAGGTCTGTGCCACAGTTCCTGGACACGAACGCCAGTCAGGTTACACTCCTACCAAGGGACAGCCACTAACGGAGGGGGGCAAGATCACGATGACATGGCATGAGACTAGCTGTGGGCCAGTGTAAGTGAACATGCACACGCATCACAGGATTCACAGACATCCACACATGTGCAGAGGTAGTATGCGTATGGTACAGACAGGTAGTTGGATGCGATATGCACTGGTCACATGTCATAGGAATAGGACAGGCCACACACATTGCCTTTGAGGAGTACATGTCGAGACAGAACATACATAGGGAGCATGTGGATATGTACTTGTGTTGATACTCCGTGTAGTTGGATACATACACACCTCATGGCAAATCACATATGTGGGCTGGTGTGCGGAACAGTGTGCCATGCCCATCGACACACAGACACATGTTGGCAGCAGCAACTGCTGACACATTGAATCACACACCTACAGCAAAATCATGGAAAGACATGCCACACACATGACATGGTTGCAGCATGCAACGCAGCCATACACGTGTCATATGTAATATTCCGTGTACCTGGCATCAGGGGACAGGTGCGGGTGTCCGTGACTGGGACATGCAAGTGACTCATGGCTCCACTAGTGTGTACGACATGCACACATGTCAAAGGAGTGCAGGGGATGTGTGGTACAATGCGCACCATCACACACGACATGTGTACACAGCTCATCGTACATGTGCTTTGCCCACACCTCAGGGGTAAAGTGCCACATCACATCCTGACACACCTGTGTCACACACAGGTGGTATTGCACAGACAATGCATTGGTGTCCACCCTTGGCAATACCTGTCCGCTCCATTCCTGTCTGTGTGCCGCCTGTCACCACTGACAGTTGTTATACGCACCGTACATACGCTCGGAGCGCGTGTATAGGGTCCCTGGGCCAATATTGCCGCTGGCGTATGCGTACGCCACAGTAGTACGGACTGTACACGCGCTTGTACGGTCCGGATCACAATATGTGCGCTGGCGTATGCGTACGCCACAGTAGTACGGACTGTACACGCGCTTGTACGGTCCGGATCACAATATGGGCGCTGGCGTATGCGTACGCCACAGTAGTACGGACTGTACACGCGCTTGTACGGTCCGGATCACAATATGGGCGCTGGCGTATGCGTACGCCACAGTAGTACGGACTGTACACGCGCTTGTACGGTCCGGATCACAATATGGGCGCTGGCGTATGCGTACGCCACAGTAGTACGGACTGTACACGCGCTTGTACGGTCCGGATCACAATATGGGCGCTGGCGTATGCGTACGCCACAGTAGTACGGACTGTACACGCGCTTGTACGGTCCGTACTACTGTGGCGTACGCATACGCCAGCGCCCATATTGTGATCCGGACCGTACAAGCGCGTGTACAGTCCGTACTACTGTGGCGTACGCATACGCCAGCGCCCATATTGTGATCCGGACCGTACAAGCGCGTGTACAGTCCGTACTACTGTGGCGTACGCATACGCCAGCGCCCATATTGTGATCCGGACCGTACAAGCGCGTGTACAGTCCGTACTACTGTGGCGTACGCATACGCCAGCGCCCATATTGTGATCCGGACCGTACAAGCGCGTGTACAGTCCGTACTACTGTGGCGTACGCATACGCCAGCGCCCATATTGTGATCCGGACCGTACAAGCGCGTGTACAGTCCGTACTACTGTGGCGTACGCATACGCCAGCGCCCATATTGTGATCCGGACCGTACAAGCGCATGTACGGTCGGTATCACTGCTTGTGGGGTGCCCTAGGGCGTGGAACGCACCGTACCTGTGTGTAAATGTATGAAAACACATAGGGGACACATGAGGGACAAGTATAAGGGCCTAAATGCCTGATGGTTGCCATGGAGACTGAGTTAAATTTTTGAATTTGAGCACCAGGTGCACAGCAGAAGTCAGTTTGAAAGAATCTACATTGTTGCAATGTGGATGTTGACTTGACATCATTATCAAAACTGAAACCATGCAAAGCCACACACTGGGGTAGGTTTGAAGGGATTGGATGAAACGTAGGATGCTAATGTGACTGACCAATCAATCTGTACTCCTATACATGAACAGGCCAGCCAGGCATATATAAGGCAGCCAGGTCCCATGAGAGAGCACTTGCCTGCACATCCATTCATCCCTGACCACTGCTGCTGATAGTGATTCCTCTGGCACCATGTCCAGGACTGTGGAGAGGTCACAGCCATTCACCCAGGAGGAGAACCTTGCCCTGATAGATGTGATCCTCCCACAGTTCCAGAGCCTGTATGGTCGACCAGGGGTTCAGGTGAGTGCAGACTCCACTAGCTTAGACTGTGCCCCTTTTGTGTGACAGTGACTTCTGGCATTGTGTCCATGTGTGACAGACATGCACTGTTGTTTGGAGTGGGTCCCAGGGTGTGGAAGGCCTCATGTCACCCATGCAGAGCATGCTGTGTTTCCTGTGTGCACTCCTCACTTGCATAGTGCCTACTGTGACAATGAATGCAAGGTGCATGCCACATTCTGCCTGCATACTCCTCCTGGGGATGTTGTTTCCACAGTCCTGATGTGATCCTGTGTTCCCCCCAGTGTGACAGGTGTCAGTACCCATGGATGTGTGTTTGTTCAGTGTACCTGTGCTGTGAGTGTCCAAAGGCCGTGTTCGTCCCCTGCACATTGGTGTGTGTGTTAGTCCCCTGTCATGTGGGTGAGTGCATATGGGGAGTGTTGCACACAAGCAGCATGAGGGATGGATATGGCCTGGCCATCGGATGTGAGCAGGGAGCAGTGCTGTGTGCATGCCGTGCTGAGCCAGCCCCACACCTGTGACACCCCCGTCTACTGGCACATGGGCAGAGTGAGGTGTGTACCCGCAGTTGGCAATGCCATGTGATTGTCCTGTACCTGTGTGTGTCTGTGTACTCTGCTGAGGTAGCATCAGTGTGCTGGGGCAGGTGACTGCTGTGAGGTGCTGTACATAATCCTGGTGTAGCCTGTGAGGCACAGTGTGATCCCTGGTCAGTGAGTGTGTGGTACCCCTCATGCCACCCGTGTGCTTC
>NW_028187603.1:0-76000 GCF_964204655.1 Triturus cristatus
AGAGATAACCACCCCCCCTTACGACATGCTTCAGAAACTAAAAAAATGGTACGTTTTCAAATGTTGCCTCTTTGAACTACAATTCACATTTGTACATGGAAAATCATGTTTAAAGATGAATTGAGATGTTTAAAGTGATTTTCATGCTTCCAGAGGCCTGAAACACGAGATTTGAGGAATGGGTAAAAGTGAATGAAAATGGCCAATTTACTCACTCTGCGGCCTTAAAGAGTGTTTCTCCTCCACGGGAAGTGAATAAAATAACATTTGGAGGCCTTTATTGTTCAATCAAAAACGCCTGTTTTTTGTTGAAGAGATAACCACCCCCCCTTACGACATGCTTCAGAAACTAAAAAAATAGTCCATTTTCAAATGTTGCCTCTTTCAACAACAATTCACATTTGTACGTGGATAATCACTTTTAGAGATAAAATTAGATGTTTAAAGTGATTTTCAAGCTTCCAGGGGCCCTAAACACAAGATTTGAGAAATGGGTAAAAGTGAATGAAAATGGCCAATTTACTCACTCTGAGGCCTTAAAAAGTGTTTCTCCTCCACGGGAAGTGAATTAAATAACATTTGTATGCCTTTATTGTTCAAGCGAAAACGCCCGATTTTTGACGAAAGAGATAACCACCCCCCCTTACGACATGCTTCAGAAACTAAAAAAATGGTCCGTTTTCAAATGTTGCCTCTTTGAACTACAATTCACATTTGTACGTGGATAATCACTTTTAGAGATAAAATTAGATGTTTAAAGTGATTTTCAAGCTTCCAGGGGACCTAAACACAAGATTTGAGAAATGGGAAAAAGTGAATGAAAATGGCCAATTTACTCACTCTGAGGCCTTAAAAAGTGTTTCTCCTCCACGGGAAGTGAATTAAATAACATTTGTATGCCTTTATTGTTCAAGCGAAAACGCCCGATTTTTGACGAAAGAGATAACCACCCCCCCTTACGACATGCTTCAGAAACTAAAAAAATGGTCCGTTTTCAAATGTTGCCTCTTTGAACTACAATTCACATTTGTACATGGAAAATCATGTTTGAAGATAAATTGAGATGTTTAAAGTGATTTTCATGCTTCCAGGGGCCTGAAACACGAGATTTGAGGAATGGGTAAAAGTGAATGAAAATGGCCAATTTACTCATTCTGAGGCCTTAAAAAGTGTTTCTCCTCCACGGGAAGTGAATAAAATAATATTTCGAGGCCTTTATTGTTCAATCAAAAACGCCTGTTTTTTGGTGAAAGAGATAACCACCCCCCCTTACGACATGCTTCAGAAACGAAAAAATGGTCCATTTTCAAATGTTGCGTCTTTGAACGACAATTCACATTTGTACGTGGATAATCACTTTTAGAGATAAAATTAGATGTTTAAAGTGATTTTCAAGCTTCCAGGGGCCCTAAACACAAGATTTGAGAAATGGGTAAAAGTGAATGAAAATGGCCAATTTACTCACTCTGAGGCCTTAAAAAGTGATTCTCCTCCACGGGAAGTAAATTAAATAACATTTGGAGGCCTTTATTGTTCAATCAAAAACGCCTGTTTTTTGGTGAAAGAGATAACCACCCCCCCTTACGACATACTTCAGAAACGAAAAAAATAGTCCATTTTCAAATGTTGCGTCTTTGAACGACAATTCACATTTGTACGTGGATAATCACTTTTAGAGATAAAATTAGATGTTTAAAGTGATTTTCAAGCTTCCAGGGGCCCTAAACACAAGATTTGAGAAATGGGTAAAAGTGAATGAAAATGGCCAATTTACTCACTCTGAGGCCTTAAAAAGTGTTTCTCCTCCACGGGAAGTGAATTAAATAACATTTGTATGCCTTTATTGTTCAAGCGAAAACGCCTGATTTTTGACGAAAGAGATAACCACCCCCCCTTACGACATGCTTCAGAAACTAAAAAAATGGTCCGTTTTCAAATGTTGCCTCTTTGAACTACAATTCACATTTGTACATGGAAAATCATGTTTAAAGATAAATTGAGATGTTTAAAGTGATTTTCATGCTTCCAGGTGCCTGAAACACGAGATTTGAGGAATGGGTAAAAGTGAATGAAAATGGCCAATTTACTCACTCTGCGGCCTTAAAAAGTGTTTCTCCTCCACGGGAAGTAAATAAAATAATATTTCGAGGCCTTTATTGTTCAATCAAAAACGCATGTTTTTTGGTGAAAGAGATAACCACCCCCCCTTACGACATGCTTCAGAAACGAAAAAAATGGTCCATTTTCAAATGTTGCGTCTTTGAACGACAATTCACATTTGTACATGGATAATCACTTTTAGAGATAAAATTAGATGTTTAAAGTGATTTTCAAGCTTCCAGGGGCCCTAAACACAAGATTTGAGAAATGGGTAAAAGTGAATGAAAATGGCCAATTTACTCACTCTGAGGCCTTAAAAAGTGTTTCTCCTCCACGGGAAGTGAATTAAATAACATTTGGAGGCCTTTATTGTTCAATCAAAAACGCCTGTTTTTTGTTGAAGAGATAACCACCCCCCCTTACGACATGCTTCAGAAACGAAAAAAATAGTCCATTTTCAAATGTTGCCTCTTTCAACGACAATTCACATTTGTACGTGGATAATCACTTTTAGAGATAAAATTAGATGTTTAAAGTGATTTTCAAGCTTCCAGGGGACCTAAACACAAGATTTGAGAAATGGGAAAAAGTGAATGAAAATGGCCAATTTACTCACTCTGAGGCCTTAAAAAGTTTTTCTCCTCCACGGGAAGTGAATTAAATAACATTTGTATGCCTTTATTGTTCAAGCGAAAACGCCCGATTTTTGACGAAAGAGATAACCACCCCCCCTTACGACATGCTTCAGAAACTAAAAAAATGGTCCGTTTTCAAATGTTGCCTCTTTGAACTACAATTCACATTTGTACATGGAAAATCATGTTTAAAGATAAATTGAGATGTTTAAAGTGATTTTCATGCTTCCAGGGGCCTGAAACACGAGATTTGAGGAATGGGTAAAAGTGAATGAAAATGGCCAATTTACTCATTCTGAGGCCTTAAAAAGTGTTTCTCCTCCACGGGAAGTGAATAAAATATTATTTCGAGGCCTTTATTGTTCAATCAAAAACGCCTGTTTTTTGGTGAAAGAGATAACCACCCCCCCTTACGACATGCTTCAGAAACGAAAAAATGGTCCATTTTCAAATGTTGCGTCTTTGAACGACAATTCACATTTGTACGTGGATAATCACTTTTAGAGATAAAATTAGATGTTTAAAGTGATTTTCAAGCTTCCAGGGGCCCTAAACACAAGATTTGAGAAATGGGTAAAAGTGAATGAAAATGGCCAATTTACTCACTCTGAGGCCTTAAAAAGTGATTCTCCTCCACGGGAAGTAAATTAAATAACATTTGGAGGCCTTTATTGTTCAATCAAAAACGCCTGTTTTTTGGTGAAAGAGATAACCACCCCCCCTTGCGACATGCTTCAGAAACGAAAAAAATAGTCCATTTTCAAATGTTGCGTCTTTGAACGACAATTCACATTTGTACGTGGATAATCACTTTTAGAGATAAAATTAGATGTTTAAAGTGATTTTCAAGCTTCCAGGGGCCCTAAACACAAGATTTGAGAAATGGGTAAAAGTGAATGAAAATGGCCAATTTACTCACTCTGAGGCCTTAAAAAGTGTTTCTCCTCCACGGGAAGTGAATTAAATAACATTTGTATGCCTTTATTGTTCAAGCGAAAACGCCTGATTTTTGACGAAAGAGATAACCACCCCCCCTTACGACATGCTTCAGAAACTAAAAAAATGGTCCGTTTTCAAATGTTGCCTCTTTGAACTACAATTCACATTTGTACATGGAAAATCATGTTTAAAGATAAATTGAGATGTTTAAAGTGATTTTCATGCTTCCAGGGGCCTGAAACACGAGATTTGAGGAATGGGTAAAAGTGAATGAAAATGGCCAATTTACTCACTCTGCGGCCTTAAAAAGTGTTTCTCCTTCACGGGAAGTGAATAAAATAATATTTCGAGGCCTTTATTGTTCAATCAAAAACGCCTGTTTTTTTGTGAAAGAGATAACCACCCCCCCTTACGACATGCTTCAGAAACGAAAAAAATGGTCCATTTTCAAATGTTGCGTCTTTGAACGACAATTCACATTTGTACGTGGATAATCACTTTTAGAGATGAAATTAGATGTTTGAAGTGATTTTCCAGCTTCCAGGGGCCCTAAACACAAGATTTGAGGAATGGGTAAATGTGAATGAAAATGGCCAATTTATTCACTCTGAGGCCTTAAAAAGTTTTTCTCTACCCCAGAAAGTGAATTAAATAACATTTGGAGGCCTTTATTGTTCAATCAAAAACGCCTGTTTTTTGGTGAAAGAGATAACCACCCCCCCTTACGACATGCTTCAGAAACGAAAAAAATAGTCCATTTTCAAATGTTGCGTCTTTGAACGACAATTCACATTTGTACGTGGATAATCACTTTAAGAGATAAAATTAGATGTTTAAAGTGATTTTCAAGCTTCCAGGGGCCCTAAACACAAGATTTGAGAAATGGGTAAAAGTGAATGAAAATGGCCAATTTACTCACTCTGAGGCCTTAAAAAGTGTTTCTCCTCCACGGGAAGTGAATTAAATAACATTTGTATGCCTTTATTGTTCAAGCGAAAACGCCTGATTTTTGACGAAAGAGATAACCACCCCCCCTTACGACATGCTTCAGAAACTAAAAAAATGGTCCGTTTTCAAATGTTGCCTCTTTGAACTACAATTCACATTTGTACATGGAAAATCATGTTTAAAGATAAATTGAGATGTTTAAAGTGATTTTCATGCTTCCAGGGGCCTGAAACACGAGATTTGAGGAATGGGTAAAAGTGAATGAAAATGGCCAATTTACTCACTCTGCGGCCGTAAAAAGTGTTTCTCCTCCACGGGAAGTAAATAAAATAATATTTCGAGGCCTTTATTGTTCAATCAAAAACGCCTGTTTTTTGGTGAAAGAGATAACCACCCCCCCTTACGACATGCTTCAGAAACGAAAAAAATGGTCCATTTTCAAATGTTGCGTCTTTGAACGACAATTCACATTTGTACATGGATAATCACTTTTAGAGATAAAATTAGATGTTTAAAGTGATTTTCAAGCTTCCAGGGGCCCTAAACACAAGATTTGAGAAATGGGTAAAAGTGAATGAAAATGGCCAATTTACTCACTCTGAGGCCTTAAAAAGTGTTTCTCCTCCACGAGAAGTGAATTAAATAACATTTGGAGGCCTTTATTGTTCAATCAAAAACGCCTGTTTTTTGTTGAAGAGATAACCACCCCCCGTTACGACATGCTTCAGAAACGAAAAAAATAGCCCATTTTCAAATGTTGCCTCTTTCAACGACAATTCATATTTGTACGTGGATAATCACTTTTAGAGATAAAATTAGATGTTTAAAGTGATTTTCAAGCTTCCAGGGGACCTAAACACAAGATTTGAGAAATGGGAAAAAGTGAATGAAAATGGCCAATTTACTCACTCTGAGGCCTTAAAAAGTGTTTCTCCTCCACGGGAAGTGAATTAAATAACATTTGTATGCCTTTATTGTTCAAGCGAAAACGCCCGATTTTTGACGAAAGAGATAACCACCCCCCCTTACGACATGCTTCAGAAACTAAAAAAATGGTCCGTTTTCAAATGTTGCCTCTTTGAACTACAATTCACATTTGTACTTGGAAAATCATGTTTAAAGATAAATTGAGATGTTTAAAGTGATTTTCATGCTTCCAGGGGCCTGAAACACGAGATTTGAGGAATGGGTAAAAGTGAATGAAAATCGCCAATTTACTCATTCTGAGGCCTTAAAAAGTGTTTCTCCTCCACGGGAAGTGAATAAAATAATATTTCGAGGCCTTTATTGTTCAATCAAAAACGCCTGTTTTTTGGTGAAAGAGATAACCACCCCCCCTTACGACATGCTTCAGAAACGAAAAAATGGTCCATTTTCAAATGTTGCGTCTTTGAACGACAATTCACATTTGTACGTGGATAATCACTTTTAGAGATAAAATTAGATGTTTAAAGTGATTTTCAAGCTTCCAGGGGCCCTAAACACAAGATTTGAGAAATGGGTAAAAGTGAATGAAAATGGCCAATTTACTCACTCTGAGGCCTTAAAAAGTGTTTCTCCTCCACGGGAAGTGAATTAAATAACATTTGTATGCCTTTATTGTTCAAGCGAAAACGCCTGATTTTTGACGAAAGAGATAACCACCCCCCCTTACGACATGCTTCAGAAACTAAAAAAATGGTCCGTTTTCAAATGTTGCCTCTTTGAACTACAATTCACATTTGTACATGGAAAATCATGTTTAAAGATAAATTGAGATGTTTAAAGTGATTTTCATGCTTCCAGGGGCCTGAAACACGAGATTTGAGGAATGGGTAAAAGTGAATGAAAATGGCCAATTTACTCACTCTGCGGCCTTAAAAAGTGTTTCTCCTCCACGGGAAGTGAATAAAATAATATTTCGAGGCCTTTATTGTTCAATCAAAAACGCCTGTTTTTTTGTGAAAGAGATAACCACCCCCCCTTACGACATGCTTCAGAAACGAAAAAAATGGTCCATTTTCAAATGTTGCATCTTTGAACGACAATTCACATTTGTACGTGGATAATCACTTTTAGAGATGGAATTAGATGTTTGAAGTGATTTTCCAGCTTCCAGGGGCCCTAAACACAAGATTTGAGGAATGGGTAAATGTGAATGAAAATGGCCAATTTATTCACTCTGAGGCCTTAAAAAGTGTTTCTCCTCCACGGGAAGTGAATAAAATAACATTTGTAGGCCTTTATTGTTCAAGCGAAATGCCCGATTTTTGACGAAAGAGATAACCACCCCCCTTACGACATGCTTCAGAAACTAAAAAAATGGTCCGTTTTCAAATTTTGCCTCTTTAAACTACAATTAACATTGTACGTGGATAATCACTTTTAGAGATAAAATGAGATGTTTAAAGTGATTTTCAAGCTTCCAGGGGCCCTAAACACAAGATTTGAGAATTGGGTAAAAGTGAATGAAAATGGCCAATTTACTAACTCTGAGGCCTTAAAAAGTGTTTCTCCTCCACGGGAAGTGAATAAAATAACATTTGTAGGCCTTTATTGTTCAAGCGAAATGCCCGATTTTTGACGAAAGAGATAACCACCCCCCTTACGACATGCTTCAGAAACTAAAAAAATGGTCCGTTTTCAAATTTTGCCTCTTTAAACTACAATTAACATTGTACGTGGATAATCACTTTTAGAGATAAAATGAGATGTTTAAAGTGATTTTCAAGCTTCCAGGGGCCCTAAACACAAGATTTGAGAAATGGGTAAACGTGAATGAAAATGGCCAATTTACTCTCTCTGCGGCCTTAAAAAGTGTTTATCCTTCACGGGAAGTGAATTAAATAACATTTGGAGGCCTTTATTGTTCAATCAAAAATGCCCGATTTTTGATGAAAGAGATAACCACCCCCCCTTACGACATGCTTCAGAAACGAAAAAAATTGTCCGTTTTCAAATATCGCATCTTTGAACTACAATTCACATTTGTACGTGGAAAATCACTTTTAAAGATAAATTGAGATGTTTAAAGTGATTTTCATGCTTCCAGAGGCCTTAAACACGAGATTTGAGGAATGGCTAAAAGTGAATGAAAATGGCCAATTTACTCATTCTGAGGCCTTAAAAAGTGTTTCTCCTCCACGGGAAGTGAATAAAATAATATTTCGAGGCCTTTATTGTTCAATCAAAAACGCCTGTTTTTTGGTGAAAGAGATAACCACCCCCCCTTACGACATGCTTCAGAAACGAAAAAAATGGTCCATTTTCAAATGTTGCGTCTTTGAACGACAATTCCCATTTGTACGTGGATAATCACTTTTAGAGATAAAATTAGATGTTTAAAGTGATTTTCAAGCTTCCAGGGGCCCTAAACACAAGATTTGAGGAATGGGTAAATGTGAATGAAAATGGCCAATTTATTCACTCTGAGGCCTTAAAAAGTTTTTCTCCACCCCAGAAAGTGAATTAAATAACATTTGTAGGCCTTTATTGTTCAATCAAAAATGCCCGATTTTTGATGAAAGAGATAACCACCCCCCCTTACGACATGCTTCAGAAACTAAAAAAATAGTCAATTTTCAAATGTTGCCTCTTTCAACGACAATTCACATTTGTACGTGGATAATCACTTTTAGAGATAAAATTAGATGTTTAAAGTGATTTTCAAGCTTCCAGGGGCCCTAAACACAAGATTTGAGAAATGGGTAAAAGTGAATGAAAATGGCCAATTTACTCACTCTGAGGCCTTAAAAAGTTTTTCTCCACCCCAGAAAGTGAATTAAATAACATTTGGAGGCCTTTATTGTTCAATCAAAAACGCCTGTTTTTTGGTGAAAGAGATAACCACCCCCCCTTACGACATGCTTCAGAAACGAAAAAAATAGTCCATTTTCAAATGATGCGTCTTTGAACGACAATTCACATTTGTACGTGGATAATCACTTTTAGAGATAAAATTACATGTTTAAAGTGATTTTCAAGCTTCCAGGGGCCCTAAACACAAGATTTGAGAATTGGGTAAAAGTGAATGAAAATGGCCAATTTACTAACTCTGAGGCCTTAAAAAGTGTTTCTCCTCCACGGGAAGTGAATTAAATAACATTTGTAGGCCTTTATTGTTCAAGTAAAAACGCCAGATTTTTGACGAAAGAGATAACCACCCCCCCTTACGACATGCTTCAGAAACTAAAAAAATGGTCCGTTTTCAAATGTTGGGTCTTTGAACTACAATTCACATTTGTACATGGAAAATCATGTTTAAAGATAAATTGAGATGTTTAAAGTGATTTTCATGCTTCCAGGGGCCTGAAACACGAGATTTGAGAAATGGGTAAAAGTGAATGAAAATGGCCAATTTACTCACTCTGAGGCCATAAAAAGTGTTTCTCCTCCATGGGAAGTGAATAAAATAACATTTGTAGGCCTTTATTGTTCAAGCGAAACGCCCGATTTTTGATGAAAGAGATAACCACCCCCCCTTACGACATGCTTCAGAAACTAAAAAAATGGTCCATTTTCAAATGTCGCCTCTTTGAACTACAATTCACATTTGTACGTGGAAAATCACTTTTAAAGATAAATTGAGATGTTTAAAGTGATTTTCATGCTTCCAGGGGCCTTAAACACGAGATTTGAGGAATGGCTAAAAGTGAATGAAAATGGCCAATTTACTCATTCTGAGGCCTTAAAAAGTGTTTCTCCTCCACGGGAAGTGAATAAAATATTATTTCGAGGCCTTTATTGTTCAATCAAAAACGCCTGTTTTTTGGTGAAAGAGATAACCACCCCCCCTTACGACATGCTTCAGAAACGAAAAAAAAGGTCCATTTACAAATGTTGCGTCTTTGAACGACAATTCACATTTGTACGTGGATAATCACTTTTAGAAATAAAATTAGATGTTTAAAGTGATTTTCAAGCTTCCAGGGGCCCTAAACACAAGATTTGAGAAATGGGTAAAAGTGAATGAAAATGGCCAATTTACTCACTCTGAGGCCTTAAAAAGTGTTTCTCCTCCATGGGAAGTGAACTAAATAACATTTTGAGGCCTTTATTGTTCAATCAAAAACGCCTGTTTTTTGGTGAAAGAGATAACCACCCCCCCTTACGACATGCTTCAGAAACGAAAAAAATAGTCCATTTTCAAATGTTGCGTCTTTGAACGACAATTCACATTTGTACGTGGATAATACCTTTTAGAGATAAAATTAGATGTTTAAAGTAATTTTCAAGCTTCCAGGGGCCCTAAACACAAGATTTGAGAAATGGGTAAAAGTGAATGAAAATGGCCAATTTACTAACTCTGAGGCCTTAAAAAGTGTTTCTCCTCCACGGGAAGTGAATTAAATAACATTTGTAGGCCTTTATTGTTCAAGCGAAAACGCCCGATTTTTGACGAAAGAGATAACCACCCCCCCTTACGACATGCTTCAGAAACTAAAAAAATGGTACGTTTTCAAATGTTGCCTCTTTGAACTACAATTCACATTTGTACATGGAAAATCATGTTTAAAGATGAATTGAGATGTTTAAAGTGATTTTCATGCTTCCAGAGGCCTGAAACACGAGATTTGAGGAATGGGTAAAAGTGAATAAAAATGGCCAATTTACTCACTCTGCGGCCTTAAAGAGTGTTTCTCCTCCACGGGAAGTGAATAAAATAACATTTGGAGGCCTTTGTTGTTCAATCAAAAACGCCTGTTTTTTGTTGAAGAGATAACCACCCCCCCTTACGACATGCTTCAGAAACTAAAAAAATAGTCCATTTTCAAATGTTGCCTCTTTCAACGACAATTCACATTTGTACGTGGATAATCACTTTTAGAGATAAAATTAGATGTTTAAAGTGATTTTCAAGCTTCCAGGGGCCCTAAACACAAGATTTGAGAAATGGGTAAAAGTGAATGAAAATGGCCAATTTACTCACTCTGAGGCCTTAAAAAGTGTTTCTCCTCCACGGGAAGTGAATTAAATAACATTTGTATGCCTTTATTGTTCAAGCGAAAACGCCCGATTTTTGACGAAAGAGATAACCACCCCCCCTTACGACATGCTTCAGAAACTAAAAAAATGGTCCGTTTTCAAATGTTGCCTCTTTGAACTACAATTCACATTTGTACGTGGATAATCACTTTTAGAGATAAAATTAGATGTTTAAAGTGATTTTCAAGCTTCCAGGGGACCTAAACACAAGATTTGAGAAATGGGAAAAAGTGAATGAAAATGGCCAATTTACTCACTCTGAGGCCTTAAAAAGTGTTTCTCCTCCACGGGAAGTGAATTAAATAACATTTGTATGCCTTTATTGTTCAAGCGAAAACGCCCGATTTTTGACGAAAGAGATAACCACCCCCCCTTACGACATGCTTCAGAAACTAAAAAAATGGTCCGTTTTCAAATGTTGCCTCTTTGAACTACAATTCACATTTGTACATGGAAAATCATGTTTAAAGATAAATTGAGATGTTTAAAGTGATTTTCATGCTTCCAGGGGCCTGAAACACGAGATTTGAGGAATGGGTAAAAGTGAATGAAAATGGCCAATTTACTCATTCTGAGGCCTTAAAAAGTGTTTCTCCTCCACGGGAAGTGAATAAAATAATATTTCGAGGCCTTTATTGTTCAATCAAAAACGCCTGTTTTTTGGTGAAAGAGATAACCACCCCCCTTACGACATGCTTCAGAAACGAAAAAATGGTCCATTTTCAAATGTTGCGTCTTTGAACGACAATTCACATTTGTACGTGGATAATCACTTTTAGAGATAAAATTAGATGTTTAAAGTGATTTTCAAGCTTCCAGGGGCCCTAAACACAAGATTTGAGAAATGGGTAAAAGTGAATGAAAATGGCCAATTTACTCACTCTGAGGCCTTAAAAAGTGATTCTCCTCCACGGGAAGTAAATTAAATAACATTTGGAGGCCTTTATTGTTCAATCAAAAACGCTTGTTTTTTGGTGAAAGAGATAACCACCCCCCCTTACGACATGCTTCAGAAACGAAAAAAATAGTCCATTTTCAAATGTTGCGTCTTTGAACGACAATTCACATTTGTACGTGGATAATCACTTTTAGAGATAAAATTAGATGTTTAAAGTGATTTTCAAGCTTCCAGGGGCCCTAAACACAAGATTTGAGAAATGGGTAAAAGTGAATGAAAATGGCCAATTTACTCACTCTGAGGCCTTAAAAAGTGTTTCTCCTCTACGGGAAGTGAATTAAATAACATTTGTATGCCTTTATTGTTCAAGCGAAAACGCCTGATTTTTGACGAAAGAGATAACCACCCCCCCTTACGACATGCTTCAGAAACTAAAAAAATGGTCCGTTTTCAAATGTTGCCTCTTTGAACTACAATTCACATTTGTACATGGAAAATCATGTTTAAAGATAAATTGAGATGTTTAAAGTGATTTTCATGCTTCCAGGGGCCTGAAACACGAGATTTGAGGAATGGGTAAAAGTGAATGAAAATGGCCAATTTACTCACTCTGCGGCCTTAAAAAGTGTTTCTCCTCCACGGGAAGTGAATAAAATAATATTTTGAGGCCTTTATTGTTCAATCAAAAACGCCTGTTTTTTTGTGAAAGAGATAACCACCCCCCCTTACGACATGCTTCAGAAACGAAAAAAATGGTCCATTTTCAAATGTTGCGTCTTTGAACGACAATTCACATTTGTACGTGGATAATCACTTTTAGAGATGGAATTAGATGTTTGAAGTGATTTTCCAGCTTCCAGGGGCCCTAAACACAAGATTTGAGGAATGGGTAAATGTGAATGAAAATGGCCAATTTATTCACTCTGAGGCCTTAAAAAGTGTTTCTCCTCCACGGGAAGTGAATAAAATAACATTTGTAGGCCTTTATTGTTCAAGCGAAATGCCCGATTTTTGACGAAAGAGATAACCACCCCCCTTACGACATGCTTCAGAAACTAAAAAAATGGTCCGTTTTCAAATTTTGCCTCTTTAAACTACAATTAACATTGTACGTGTATAATCACTTTTAGAGATAAAATGAGATGTTTAAAGTGATTTTCAAGCTTCCAGGGGCCCTAAACACAAGATTTGAGAATTGGGTAAAAGTGAATGAAAATGGCCAATTTACTAACTCTGAGGCCTTAAAAAGTGTTTCTCCTCCACGGGAAGTGAATAAAATAACATTTGTAGGCCTTTATTGTTCAAGCGAAATGCCCGATTTTTGACGAAAGAGATAACCACCCCCCTTACGACATGCTTCAGAAACTAAAAAAATGGTCCGTTTTCAAATTTTGCCTCTTTAAACTACAATTAACATTGTACGTGGATAATCACTTTTAGAGATAAAATGAGATGTTTAAAGTGATTTTCAAGCTTCCAGGGGCCCTAAACACAAGATTTGAGAAATGGGTAAACATGAATGAAAATGGCCAATTTACTCTCTCTGCGGCCTTAAAAAGTGTTTATCCTTCACGGGAAGTGAATAAAATAACATTTGGAGGCCTTTATTGTTCAATCAAAAATGCCCGATTTTTGATGAAAGAGATAACCACCCCCCCTTACGACATGCTTCAGAAACGAAAAAAATTGTCCGTTTTCAAATATCGCATCTTTGAACTACAATTCACATTTGTACGTGGAAAATCACTTTTAAAGATAAATTGAGATGTTTAAAGTGATTTTCATGCTTCCAGAGGCCTTAAACACGAGATTTGAGGAATGGCTAAAAGTGAATGAAAATGGCCAATTTACTCATTCTGAGGCCTTAAAAAGTGTTTCTCCTCCACGGGAAGTGAATAAAATAATATTTCGAGGCCTTTATTGTTCAATCAAAAACGCCTGTTTTTTGGTGAAAGAGATAACCACCCCCCCTTACGACATGCTTCAGAAACGAAAAAAATGGTCCATTTTCAAATGTTGCGTCTTTGAACGGCAATTCCCATTTGTACGTGGATAATCACTTTTAGAGATAAAATTAGATGTTTAAAGTGATTTTCAAGCTTCCAGGGGCCCTAAACACAAGATTTGAGGAATGGGTAAATGTGAATGAAAATGGCCAATTTATTCACTCTGAGGCCTTAAAAAGTTTTTCTCCACCCCAGAAAGTGAATTAAATAACATTTGTAGGCCTTTATTGTTCAATCAAAAATGCCCGATTTTTGATGAAAGAGATAACCACCCCCCCTTACAACATGCTTCAGAAACTAAAAAAATGGTCCGTTTTCAAATGTTGCCTCTTTGAACTACAATTCACATTTGTACATGGAAAATCATGTTTAAAGATAAATTGAGATATTTAAAGTGATTTTCATGCTTCCAGAGGCCTGAAACACGAGATTTGAGGAATGGGTAAAAGTGAATGAAAATGGCCAATTTACTCACTCTGCGGCCTTAAAGAGTGTTTCTCCTCCACGGGAAGTGAATAAAATAACATTTGGAGGCCTTTATTGTTCAATCAAAAACGCCTGTTTTTTGTTGAAGAGATAACCACCCCCCCTTACGACATGCTTCAGAAACTAAAAAAATAGTCAATTTTCAAATGTTGCCTCTTTCAACGACAATTCACATTTGTACGTGGATAATCACTTTTAGAGATAAAATTAGATGTTTAAAGTGATTTTCAAGCTTCCAGGGGCCCTAAACACAAGATTTGAGAAATGGGTAAAAGTGAATGAAAATGGCCAATTTACTCACTCTGAGGCCTTAAAAAGTTTTTCTCCACCCCAGAAAGTGAATTAAATAACATTTGGAGGCCTTTATTGTTCAATCAAAAACGCCTGTTTTTTGGTGAAAGAGATAACCACCCCCCCTTACGACATGCTTCAGAAACGAAAAAAATAGTCAATTTTCAAATGATGCGTCTTTGAACGACAATTCACATTTGTACGTGGATAATCACTTTTAGAGATAAAATTAGATGTTTAAAGTGATTTTCAAGCTTCCAGGGGCCCTAAACACAAGATTTGAGAATTGGGTAAAAGTGAATGAAAATGGCCAATTTACTAACTCTGAGGCCTTAAAAAGTGTTTCTCCTCCACGGGAAGTGAATTAAATAACATTTGTAGGCCTTTATTGTTCAAGTAAAAACGCCAGATTTTTGACGAAAGAGATAACCACCCCCCCTTACGACATGCTTCAGAAACTAAAAAAATGGTCCGTTTTCAAATGTTGGGTCTTTGAACTACAATTCACATTTGTACATGGAAAATCATGTTTAAAGATAAATTGAGATGTTTAAAGTGATTTTCATGCTTCCAGGGGCCTGAAACACGAGATTTGAGAAATGGGTAAAAGTGAATGAAAATGGCCAATTTACTCACTCTGAGGCCATAAAAAGTGTTTCTCCTCCATGGGAAGTGAATAAAATAACATTTGTAGGCCTTTATTGTTCAAGCGAAACGCCCGATTTTTGATGAAAGAGATAACCACCCCCCCTTACGACATGCTTCAGAAACTAAAAAAATGGTCCGTTTTCAAATGTCGCCTCTTTGAACTACAATTCACATTTGTACGTGGAAAATCACTTTTAAAGATAAATTGAGATGTTTAAAGTGATTTTCATGCTTCCAGGGGCCTTAAACACGAGATTTGAGGAATGGCTAAAAGTGAATGAAAATGGCCAATTTACTCATTCTGAGGCCTTAAAAAGTGTTTCTCCTCCACGGGAAGTGAATAAAATATTATTTCGAGGCCTTTATTGTTCAATCAAAAACGCCTGTTTTTTGGTGAAAGAGATAACCACCCCCCCTTACGACATGCTTCAGAAACGAAAAAAAAGGTCCATTTACAAATGTTGCGTCTTTGAACGACAATTCACATTTGTACGTGGATAATCACTTTTAGAAATAAAATTAGATGTTTAAAGTGATTTTCAAGCTTCCAGGGGCCCTAAACACAAGATTTGAGAAATGGGTAAAAGTGAATGAAAATGGCCAATTTACTCACTCTGAGGCCTTAAAAAGTGTTTCTCCTCCATGGGAAGTGAACTAAATAACATTTTGAGGCCTTTATTGTTCAATCAAAAACGCCTGTTTTTTGGTGAAAGAGATAACCACCCCCCCTTACGACATGCTTCAGAAACGAAAAAAATAGTCCATTTTCAAATGTTGCGTCTTTGAACGACAATTCACATTTGTACGTGGATAATCACTTTTAGAGATAAAATTAGATGTTTAAAGTAATTTTCAAGCTTCCAGGGGCCCTAAACACAAGATTTGAGAAATGGGTAAAAGTGAATGAAAATGGCCAATTTACTAACTCTGAGGCCTTAAAAAGTGTTTCTCCTCCACGGGAAGTGAATTAAATAACATTTGTAGGCCTTTATTGTTCAAGCGAAAACGCCCGATTTTTGACGAAAGAGATAACCACCCCCCCTTACGACATGCTTCAGAAACTAAAAAAATGGTACGTTTTCAAATGTTGCCTCTTTGAACTACAATTCACATTTGTACATGGAAAATCATGTTTAAAGATGAATTGAGATGTTTAAAGTGATTTTCATGCTTCCAGAGGCCTGAAACACGAGATTTGAGGAATGGGTAAAAGTGAATGAAAATGGCCAATTTACTCACTCTGCGGCCTTAAAGAGTGTTTCTCCTCCACGGGAAGTGAATAAAATAACATTTGGAGGCCTTTGTTGTTCAATCAAAAACGCCTGTTTTTTGTTGAAGAGATAACCACCCCCCTTACGACATGCTTCAGAAACTAAAAAAATAGTCCATTTTCAAATGTTGCCTCTTTCAACGACAATTCACATTTGTACGTGGATAATCACTTTTAGAGATAAAATTAGATGTTTAAAGTGATTTTCAAGCTTCCAGGGGCCCTAAACACAAGATTTGAAAAATGGGTAAAAGTGAATGAAAATGGCCAATTTACTCACTCTGAGGCCTTAAAAAGTGTTTCTCCTCCACGGGAAGTGAATTAAATAACATTTGTATGCCTTTATTGTTCAAGCGAAAACGCCCGATTTTTGACGAAAGAGATAACCACCCCCCCTTACGACATGCTTCAGAAACTAAAAAAATGGTCCGTTTTCAAATGTTGCCTCTTTGAACTACAATTCACATTTGTACATGGAAAATCATGTTTAAAGATAAATTGAGATGTTTAAAGTGATTTTCATGCTTCCAGGGGCCTGAAACACGAGATTTGAGGAATGGGTAAAAGTGAATGAAAATGGCCAATTTACTCACTCTGCGGCCTTAAAAAGTGTTTCTCCTCCACGGGAAGTGAATAAAATAATATTTTGAGGCCTTTATTGTTCAATCAAAAACGCCTGTTTTTTTGTGAAAGAGATAACCACCCCCCCTTACGACATGCTTCAGAAACGAAAAAAATGGTCCATTTTCAAATGTTGCGTCTTTGAACGACAATTCACATTTGTACGTGGATAATCACTTTTAGAGATGGAATTAGATGTTTGAAGTGATTTTCCAGCTTCCAGGGGCCCTAAACACAAGATTTGAGGAATGGGTAAATGTGAATGAAAATGGCCAATTTATTCACTCTGAGGCCTTAAAAAGTGTTTCTCCTCCACGGGAAGTGAATAAAATAACATTTGTAGGCCTTTATTGTTCAAGCGAAATGCCCGATTTTTGACGAAAGAGATAACCACCCCCCTTACGACATGCTTCAGAAACTAAAAAAATGGTCCGTTTTCAAATTTTGCCTCTTTAAACTACAATTAACATTGTACGTGTATAATCACTTTTAGAGATAAAATGAGATGTTTAAAGTGATTTTCAAGCTTCCAGGGGCCCTAAACACAAGATTTGAGAATTGGGTAAAAGTGAATGAAAATGGCCAATTTACTAACTCTGAGGCCTTAAAAAGTGTTTCTCCTCCACGGGAAGTGAATAAAATAACATTTGTAGGCCTTTATTGTTCAAGCGAAATGCCCGATTTTTGACGAAAGAGATAACCACCCCCCTTACGACATGCTTCAGAAACTAAAAAAATGGTCCGTTTTCAAATTTTGCCTCTTTAAACTACAATTAACATTGTACGTGGATAATCACTTTTAGAGATAAAATGAGATGTTTAAAGTGATTTTCAAGCTTCCAGGGGCCCTAAACACAAGATTTGAGAAATGGGTAAACGTGAATGAAAATGGCCAATTTACTCTCTCTGCGGCCTTAAAAAGTGTTTATCCTTCACGGGAAGTGAATAAAATAACATTTGGAGGCCTTTATTGTTCAATCAAAAATGCCCGATTTTTGATGAAAGAGATAACCACCCCCCTTACGACATGCTTCAGAAACGAAAAAAATTGTCCGTTTTCAAATATCGCATCTTTGAACTACAATTCACATTTGTACGTGGAAAATCACTTTTAAAGATAAATTGAGATGTTTAAAGTGATTTTCATGCTTCCAGAGGCCTTAAACACGAGATTTGAGGAATGGCTAAAAGTGAATGAAAATGGCCAATTTACTCATTCTGAGGCCTTAAAAAGTGTTTCTCCTCCACGGGAAGTGAATAAAATAATATTTCGAGGCCTTTATTGTTCAATCAAAAACGCCTGTTTTTTGGTGAAAGAGATAACCACCCCCCCTTACGACATGCTTCAGAAACGAAAAAAATGGTCCATTTTCAAATGTTGCGTCTTTGAACGACAATTCCCATTTGTACGTGGATAATCACTTTTAGAGATAAAATTAGATGTTTAAAGTGATTTTCAAGCTTCCAGGGGCCCTAAACACAAGATTTGAGGAATGGGTAAATGTGAATGAAAATGGCCAATTTATTCACTCTGAGGCCTTAAAAAGTTTTTCTCCACCCCAGAAAGTGAATTAAATAACATTTGTAGGCCTTTATTGTTCAATCAAAAATGCCCGATTTTTGATGAAAGAGATAACCACCCCCCCTTACAACATGCTTCAGAAACTAAAAAAAGGTCCGTTTTCAAATGTTGCCTCTTTGAACTACAATTCACATTTGTACATGGAAAATCATGTTTAAAGATAAATTGAGATATTTAAAGTGATTTTCATGCTTCCAGAGGCCTGAAACACGAGATTTGAGGAATGGGTAAAAGTGAATGAAAATGGCCAATTTACTCACTCTGCGGCCTTAAAGAGTGTTTCTCCTCCACGGGAAGTGAATAAAATAACATTTGGAGGCCTTTATTGTTCAATCAAAAACGCCTGTTTTTTGTTGAAGAGATAACCACCCCCCCTTACGACATGCTTCAGAAACTAAAAAAATAGTCAATTTTCAAATGTTGCCTCTTTCAACGACAATTCACATTTGTACGTGGATAATCACTTTTAGAGATAAAATTAGATGTTTAAAGTGATTTTCAAGCTTCCAGGGGCCCTAAACACAAGATTTGAGAAATGGGTAAAAGTGAATGAAAATGGCCAATTTACTCACTCTGAGGCCTTAAAAAGTTTTTCTCCACCCCAGAAAGTGAATTAAATAACATTTGGAGGCCTTTATTGTTCAATCAAAAACGCCTGTTTTTTGGTGAAAGAGATAACCACCCCCCCTTACGACATGCTTCAGAAACGAAAAAAATAGTCAATTTTCAAATGATGCGTCTTTGAACGACAATTCACATTTGTACGTGGATAATCACTTTTAGAGATAAAATTAGATGTTTAAAGTGATTTTCAAGCTTCCAGGGGCCCTAAACACAAGATTTGAGAATTGGGTAAAAGTGAATGAAAATGGCCAATTTACTAACTCTGAGGCCTTAAAAAGTGTTTCTCCTCCACGGGAAGTGAATTAAATAACATTTGTAGGCCTTTATTGTTCAAGTAAAAACGCCAGATTTTTGACGAAAGAGATAACCACCCCCCCTTACGACATGCTTCAGAAACTAAAAAAATGGTCCGTTTTCAAATGTTGGGTCTTTGAACTACAATTCACATTTGTACATGGAAAATCATGTTTAAAGATAAATTGAGATGTTTAAAGTGATTTTCATGCTTCCAGGGGCCTGAAACACGAGATTTGAGAAATGGGTAAAAGTGAATGAAAATGGCCAATTTACTCACTCTGAGGCCATAAAAAGTGTTTCTCCTCCATGGGAAGTGAATAAAATAACATTTGTAGGCCTTTATTGTTCAAGCGAAACGCCCGATTTTTGATGAAAGAGATAACCACCCCCCCTTACGACATGCTTCAGAAACCAAAAAAATGGTCCGTTTTCAAATGTCGCCTCTTTGAACTACAATTCACATTTGTACGTGGAAAATCACTTTTAAAGATAAATTGAGATGTTTAAAGTGATTTTCATGCTTCCAGGGGCCTTAAACACGAGATTTGAGGAATGGCTAAAAGTGAATGAAAATGGCCAATTTACTCATTCTGAGGCCTTAAAAAGTGTTTCTCCTCCACGGGAAGTGAATAAAATATTATTTCGAGGCCTTTATTGTTCAATCAAAAACGCCTGTTTTTTGGTGAAAGAGATAACCACCCCCCCTTACGACATGCTTCAGAAACGAAAAAAAAGGTCCATTTACAAATGTTGCGTCTTTGAACGACAATTCACATTTGTACGTGGATAATCACTTTTAGAAATAAAATTAGATGTTTAAAGTGATTTTCAAGCTTCCAGGGGCCCTAAACACAAGATTTGAGAAATGGGTAAAAGTGAATGAAAATGGCCAATTTACTCACTCTGAGGCCTTAAAAAGTGTTTCTCCTCCATGGGAAGTGAACTAAATAACATTTTGAGGCCTTTATTGTTCAATCAAAAACGCCTGTTTTTTGGTGAAATAGATAACCACCCCCCCTTACGACATGCTTCAGAAACGAAAAAAATAGTCCATTTTCAAATGTTGCGTCTTTGAACGACAATTCACATTTGTACGTGGATAATCACTTTTAGAGATAAAATTAGATGTTTAAAGTAATTTTCAAGCTTCCAGGGGCCCTAAACACAAGATTTGAGAAATGGGTAAAAGTGAATGAAAATGGCCAATTTACTAACTCTGAGGCCTTAAAAAGTGTTTCTCCTCCACGGGAAGTGAATTAAATAACATTTGTAGGCCTTTATTGTTCAAGCGAAAACGCCCGATTTTTGACGAAAGAGATAACCACCCCCCCTTACGACATGCTTCAGAAACTAAAAAAATGGTACGTTTTCAAATGTTGCCTCTTTGAACTACAATTCACATTTGTACATGGAAAATCATGTTTAAAGATGAATTGAGATGTTTAAAGTGATTTTCATGCTTCCAGAGGCCTGAAACACGAGATTTGAGGAATGGGTAAAAGTGAATGAAAATGGCCAATTTACTCACTCTGCGGCCTTAAAGAGTGTTTCTCCTCCACGGGAAGTGAATAAAATAACATTTGGAGGCCTTTGTTGTTCAATCAAAAACGCCTGTTTTTTGTTGAAGAGATAACCACCCCCCCGTACGACATGCTTCAGAAACTAAAAAAATAGTCCATTTTCAAATGTTGCCTCTTTCAACGACAATTCACATTTGTACGTGGATAATCACTTTTAGAGATAAAATTAGATGTTTAAAGTGATTTTCAAGCTTCCAGGGGCCCTAAACACAAGATTTGAGAAATGGGTAAAAGTGAATGAAAATGGCCAATTTACTCACTCTGAGGCCTTAAAAAGTGTTTCTCCTCCACGGGAAGTGAATTAAATAACATTTGTATGCCTTTATTGTTCAAGCGAAAACGCCCGATTTTTGACGAAAGAGATAACCACCCCCCCTTACGACATGCTTCAGAAACTAAAAAAATGGTCCGTTTTCAAATGTTGCCTCTTTGAACTACAATTCACATTTGTACGTGGATAATCACTTTTAGAGATAAAATTAGATGTTTAAAGTGATTTTCAAGCTTCCAGGGGACCTAAACACAAGATTTGAGAAATGGGAAAAAGTGAATGAAAATGGCCAATTTACTCACTCTGAGGCCTTAAAAAGTGTTTCTCCTCCACGGGAAGTGAATTAAATAACATTTGTATGCCTTTATTGTTCAAGCGAAAACGCCCGATTTTTGACGAAAGAGATAACCACCCCCCCTTACGACATGCTTCAGAAACTAAAAAAATGGTCCGTTTTCAAATGTTGCCTCTTTGAACTACAATTCACATTTGTACATGGAAAATCATGTTTAAAGATAAATTGAGATGTTTAAAGTGATTTTCATGCTTCCAGGGGCCTGAAACACGAGATTTGAGGAATGGGTAAAAGTGAATGAAAATGGCCAATTTACTCATTCTGAGGCCTTAAAAAGTGTTTCTCCTCCACGGGAAGTGAATAAAATAATATTTCGAGGCCTTTATTGTTCAATCAAAAACGCCTGTTTTTTGGTGAAAGAGATAACCACCCCCCTTACGACATGCTTCAGAAACGAAAAAATGGTCCATTTTCAAATGTTGCGTCTTTGAACGACAATTCACATTTGTACGTGGATAATCACTTTTAGAGATAAAATTAGATGTTTAAAGTGATTTTCAAGCTTCCAGGGGCCCTAAACACAAGATTTGAGAAATGGGTAAAAGTGAATGAAAATGGCCAATTTACTCACTCTGAGGCCTTAAAAAGTGATTCTCCTCCACGGGAAGTAAATTAAATAACATTTGGAGGCCTTTATTGTTCAATCAAAAACGCTTGTTTTTTGGTGAAAGAGATAACCACCCCCCCTTACGACATGCTTCAGAAACGAAAAAAATAGTCCATTTTCAAATGTTGCGTCTTTGAACGACAATTCACATTTGTACGTGGATAATCACTTTTAGAGATAAAATTAGATGTTTAAAGTGATTTTCAAGCTTCCAGGGGCCCTAAACACAAGATTTGAGAAATGGGTAAAAGTGAATGAAAATGGCCAATTTACTCACTCTGAGGCCTTAAAAAGTGTTTCTCCTCCACGGGAAGTGAATTAAATAACATTTGTATGCCTTTATTGTTCAAGCGAAAACGCCTGATTTTTGACGAAAGAGATAACCACCCCCCCTTACGACATGCTTCAGAAACTAAAAAAATGGTCCGTTTTCAAATGTTGCCTCTTTGAACTACAATTCACATTTGTACATGGAAAATCATGTTTAAAGATAAATTGAGATGTTTAAAGTGATTTTCATGCTTCCAGGGGCCTGAAACACGAGATTTGAGGAATGGGTAAAAGTGAATGAAAATGGCCAATTTACTCACTCTGCGGCCTTAAAAAGTGTTTCTCCTCCACGGGAAGTGAATAAAATAATATTTCGAGGCCTTTATTGTTCAATCAAAAACGCCTGTTTTTTTGTGAAAGAGATAACCACCCCCCCTTACGACATGCTTCAGAAACGAAAAAAATGGTCCATTTTCAAATGTTGCGTCTTTGAATGACAATTCACATTTGTACGTGGATAATCACTTTTAGAGATGGAATTAGATGTTTGAAGTGATTTTCCAGCTTCCAGGGGCCCTAAACACAAGATTTGAGGAATGGGTAAATGTGAATGAAAATGGCCAATTTATTCACTCTGAGGCCTTAAAAAGTTTTTCTCTACCCCAGAAAGTGAATTAAATAACATTTGGAGGCCTTTATTGTTCAATCAAAAACGCCTGTTTTTTGGTGAAAGAGATAACCACCCCCCCTTACGACATGCTTCAGAAACGAAAAAAATAGTCCATTTTCAAATGATGCGTCTTTGAACGACAATTCACATTTGTACGTGGATAATCACTTTTAGAGATAAAATTAGATGTTTAAAGTGATTTTCAAGCTTCCAGGGGCCCTAAACACAAGATTTGAGAATTGGGTAAAAGTGAATGAAAATGGCCAATTTACTAACTCTGAGGCCTTAAAAAGTGTTTCTCCTCCACGGGAAGTGAATAAAATAACATTTGTAGGCCTTTATTGTTCAAGCGAAATGCCCGATTTTTGACGAAAGAGATAACCACCCCCCTTACGACATGCTTCAGAAACTAAAAAAATGGTCCGTTTTCAAATTTTGCCTCTTTAAACTACAATTAACATTGTACGTGGATAATCACTTTTAGAGATAAAATGAGATGTTTAAAGTGATTTTCAAGCTTCCAGGGGCCCTAAACACAAGATTTGAGAAATGGGTAAACGTGAATGAAAATGGCCAATTTACTCTCTCTGCGGCCTTAAAAAGTGTTTATCCTTCACGGGAAGTGAATAAAATAACATTTGGAGGCCTTTATTGTTCAATCAAAAATGCCCGATTTTTGATGAAAGAGATAACCACCCCCCCTTACGACATGCTTCAGAAACGAAAAAAATTGTCCGTTTTCAAATATCGCATCTTTGAACTACAATTCACATTTGTACGTGGAAAATCACTTTTAAAGATAAATTGAGATGTTTAAAGTGATTTTCATGCTTCCAGAGGCCTTAAACACGAGATTTGAGGAATGGCTAAAAGTGAATGAAAATGGCCAATTTACTCATTCTGAGGCCTTAAAAAGTGTTTCTCCTCCACGGGAAGTGAATAAAATAATATTTCGAGGCCTTTATTGTTCAATCAAAAACGCCTGTTTTTTGGTGAAAGAGATAACCACCCCCCCTTACGACATGCTTCAGAAACGAAAAAAATGGTCCATTTTCAAATGTTGCGTCTTTGAACGACAATTCCCATTTGTACGTGGATAATCACTTTTAGAGATAAAATTAGATGTTTAAAGTGATTTTCAAGCTTCCAGGGGCCCTAAACACAAGATTCGAGGAATGGGTAAATGTGAATGAAAATGGCCAATTTATTCACTCTGAGGCCTTAAAAAGTTTTTCTCCACCCCAGAAAGTGAATTAAATAACATTTGTAGGCCTTTATTGTTCAATCAAAAATGCCCGATTTTTGATGAAAGAGATAACCACCCCCCCTTACAACATGCTTCAGAAACTAAAAAAATGGTCCGTTTTCAAATGTTGCCTCTTTGAACTACAATTCACATTTGTACATGGAAAATCATGTTTAAAGATAAATTGAGATATTTAAAGTGATTTTCATGCTTCCAGAGGCCTGAAACACGAGATTTGAGGAATGGGTAAAAGTGAATGAAAATGGCCAATTTACTCACTCTGCGGCCTTAAAGAGTGTTTCTCCTCCACGGGAAGTGAATAAAATAACATTTGGAGGCCTTTATTGTTCAATCAAAAACGCCTGTTTTTTGTTGAAGAGATAACCACCCCCCCTTACGACATGCTTCAGAAACTAAAAAAATAGTCAATTTTCAAATGTTGCCTCTTTCAACGACAATTCACATTTGTACGTGGATAATCACTTTTAGAGATAAAATTAGATGTTTAAAGTGATTTTCAAGCTTCCAGGGGCCCTAAACACAAGATTTGAGAAATGGGTAAAAGTGAATGAAAATGGCCAATTTACTCACTCTGAGGCCTTAAAAAGTTTTTCTCCACCCCAGAAAGTGAATTAAATAACATTTGGAGGCCTTTATTGTTCAATCAAAAACGCCTGTTTTTTGGTGAAAGAGATAACCACCCCCCCTTACGACATGCTTCAGAAACGAAAAAAATAGTCAATTTTCAAATGATGCGTCTTTGAACGACAATTCACATTTGTACGTGGATAATCACTTTTAGAGATAAAATTAGATGTTTAAAGTGATTTTCAAGCTTCCAGGGGCCCTAAACACAAGATTTGAGAATTGGGTAAAAGTGAATGAAAATGGCCAATTTACTAACTCTGAGGCCTTAAAAAGTGTTTCTCCTCCACGGGAAGTGAATTAAATAACATTTGTAGGCCTTTATTGTTCAAGTAAAAACGCCAGATTTTTGACGAAAGAGATAACCACCCCCCCTTACGACATGCTTCAGAAACTAAAAAAATGGTCCGTTTTCAAATGTTGGGTCTTTGAACTACAATTCACATTTGTACATGGAAAATCATGTTTAAAGATAAATTGAGATGTTTAAAGTGATTTTCATGCTTCCAGGGGCCTGAAACACGAGATTTGAGAAATGGGTAAAAGTGAATGAAAATGGCCAATTTACTCACTCTGAGGCCATAAAAAGTGTTTCTCCTCCATGGGAAGTGAATAAAATAACATTTGTAGGCCTTTATTGTTCAAGCGAAACGCCCGATTTTTGATGAAAGAGATAACCACCCCCCCTTACGACATGCTTCAGAAACCAAAAAAATGGTCCGTTTTCAAATGTCGCCTCTTTGAACTACAATTCACATTTGTACGTGGAAAATCACTTTTAAAGATAAATTGAGATGTTTAAAGTGATTTTCATGCTTCCAGGGGCCTTAAACACGAGATTTGAGGAATGGCTAAAAGTGAATGAAAATGGCCAATTTACTCATTCTGAGGCCTTAAAAAGTGTTTCTCCTCCACGGGAAGTGAATAAAATATTATTTCGAGGCCTTTATTGTTCAATCAAAAACGCCTGTTTTTTGGTGAAAGAGATAACCACCCCCCCTTACGACATGCTTCAGAAACGAAAAAAAAGGTCCATTTACAAATGTTGCGTCTTTGAACGACAATTCACATTTGTACGTGGATAATCACTTTTAGAAATAAAATTAGATGTTTAAAGTGATTTTCAAGCTTCCAGGGGCCCTAAACACAAGATTTGAGAAATGGGTAAAAGTGAATGAAAATGGCCAATTTACTCACTCTGAGGCCTTAAAAAGTGTTTCTCCTCCATGGGAAGTGAACTAAATAACATTTTGAGGCCTTTATTGTTCAATCAAAAACGCCTGTTTTTTGGTGAAATAGATAACCACCCCCCCTTACGACATGCTTCAGAAACGAAAAAAATAGTCCATTTTCAAATGTTGCGTCTTTGAACGACAATTCACATTTGTACGTGGATAATCACTTTTAGAGATAAAATTAGATGTTTAAAGTAATTTTCAAGCTTCCAGGGGCCCTAAACACAAGATTTGAGAAATGGGTAAAAGTGAATGAAAATGGCCAATTTACTAACTCTGAGGCCTTAAAAAGTGTTTCTCCTCCACGGGAAGTGAATTAAATAACATTTGTAGGCCTTTATTGTTCAAGCGAAAACGCCCGATTTTTGACGAAAGAGATAACCACCCCCCCTTACGACATGCTTCAGAAACTAAAAAAATGGTACGTTTTCAAATGTTGCCTCTTTGAACTACAATTCACATTTGTACATGGAAAATCATGTTTAAAGATGAATTGAGATGTTTAAAGTGATTTTCATGCTTCCAGAGGCCTGAAACACGAGATTTGAGGAATGGGTAAAAGTGAATGAAAATGGCCAATTTACTCACTCTGCGGCCTTAAAGAGTGTTTCTCCTCCACGGGAAGTGAATAAAATAACATTTGGAGGCCTTTGTTGTTCAATCAAAAACGCCTGTTTTTTGTTGAAGAGATAACCACCCCCCCTTACGACATGCTTCAGAAACTAAAAAAATAGTCCATTTTCAAATGTTGCCTCTTTCAACGACAATTCACATTTGTACGTGGATAATCACTTTTAGAGATAAAATTAGATGTTTAAAGTGATTTTCAAGCTTCCAGGGGCCCTAAACACAAGATTTGAGAAATGGGTAAAAGTGAATGAAAATGGCCAATTTACTCACTCTGAGGCCTTAAAAAGTGTTTCTCCTCCACGGGAAGTGAATTAAATAACATTTGTATGCCTTTATTGTTCAAGCGAAAACGCCCGATTTTTGACGAAAGAGATAACCACCCCCCCTTACGACATGCTTCAGAAACTAAAAAAATGGTCCGTTTTCAAATGTTGCCTCTTTGAACTACAATTCACATTTGTACGTGGATAATCACTTTTAGAGATAAAATTAGATGTTTAAAGTGATTTTCAAGCTTCCAGGGGACCTAAACACAAGATTTGAGAAATGGGAAAAAGTGAATGAAAATGGCCAATTTACTCACTCTGAGGCCTTAAAAAGTGTTTCTCCTCCACGGGAAGTGAATTAAATAACATTTGTATGCCTTTATTGTTCAAGCGAAAACGCCCGATTTTTGACGAAAGAGATAACCACCCCCCCTTACGACATGCTTCAGAAACTAAAAAAATGGTCCGTTTTCAAATGTTGCCTCTTTGAACTACAATTCACATTTGTACATGGAAAATCATGTTTAAAGATAAATTGAGATGTTTAAAGTGATTTTCATGCTTCCAGGGGCCTGAAACACGAGATTTGAGGAATGGGTAAAAGTGAATGAAAATGGCCAATTTACTCATTCTGAGGCCTTAAAAAGTGTTTCTCCTCCACGGGAAGTGAATAAAATAATATTTCGAGGCCTTTATTGTTCAATCAAAAACGCCTGTTTTTTGGTGAAAGAGATAACCACCCCCCTTACGACATGCTTCAGAAACGAAAAAATGGTCCATTTTCAAATGTTGCGTCTTTGAACGACAATTCACATTTGTACGTGGATAATCACTTTTAGAGATAAAATTAGATGTTTAAAGTGATTTTCAAGCTTCCAGGGGCCCTAAACACAAGATTTGAGAAATGGGTAAAAGTGAATGAAAATGGCCAATTTACTCACTCTGAGGCCTTAAAAAGTGATTCTCCTCCACGGGAAGTAAATTAAATAACATTTGGAGGCCTTTATTGTTCAATCAAAAACGCTTGTTTTTTGGTGAAAGAGATAACCACCCCCCCTTACGACATGCTTCAGAAACGAAAAAAATAGTCCATTTTCAAATGTTGCGTCTTTGAACGACAATTCACATTTGTACGTGGATAATCACTTTTAGAGATAAAATTAGATGTTTAAAGTGATTTTCAAGCTTCCAGGGGCCCTAAACACAAGATTTGAGAAATGGGTAAAAGTGAATGAAAATGGCCAATTTACTCACTCTGAGGCCTTAAAAAGTGTTTCTCCTCCACGGGAAGTGAATTAAATAACATTTGTATGCCTTTATTGTTCAAGCGAAAACGCCTGATTTTTGACGAAAGAGATAACCACCCCCCCTTACGACATGCTTCAGAAACTAAAAAAATGGTCCGTTTTCAAATGTTGCCTCTTTGAACTACAATTCACATTTGTACATGGAAAATCATGTTTAAAGATAAATTGAGATGTTTAAAGTGATTTTCATGCTTCCAGGGGCCTGAAACACGAGATTTGAGGAATGGGTAAAAGTGAATGAAAATGGCCAATTTACTCACTCTGCGGCCTTAAAAAGTGTTTCTCCTCCACGGGAAGTGAATAAAATAATATTTCGAGGCCTTTATTGTTCAATCAAAAACGCCTGTTTTTTTGTGAAAGAGATAACCACCCCCCCTTACGACATGCTTCAGAAACGAAAAAAATGGTCCATTTTCAAATGTTGCGTCTTTGAATGACAATTCACATTTGTACGTGGATAATCACTTTTAGAGATGGAATTAGATGTTTGAAGTGATTTTCCAGCTTCCAGGGGCCCTAAACACAAGATTTGAGGAATGGGTAAATGTGAATGAAAATGGCCAATTTATTCACTCTGAGGCCTTAAAAAGTTTTTCTCTACCCCAGAAAGTGAATTAAATAACATTTGGAGGCCTTTATTGTTCAATCAAAAACGCCTGTTTTTTGGTGAAAGAGATAACCACCCCCCCTTACGACATGCTTCAGAAACGAAAAAAATAGTCCATTTTCAAATGATGCGTCTTTGAACGACAATTCACATTTGTACGTGGATAATCACTTTTAGAGATAAAATTAGATGTTTAAAGTGATTTTCAAGCTTCCAGGGGCCCTAAACACAAGATTTGAGAATTGGGTAAAAGTGAATGAAAATGGCCAATTTACTAACTCTGAGGCCTTAAAAAGTGTTTCTCCTCCACGGGAAGTGAATAAAATAACATTTGTAGGCCTTTATTGTTCAAGCGAAATGCCCGATTTTTGACGAAAGAGATAACCACCCCCCTTACGACATGCTTCAGAAACTAAAAAAATGGTCCGTTTTCAAATTTTGCCTCTTTAAACTACAATTAACATTGTACGTGGATAATCACTTTTAGAGATAAAATGAGATGTTTAAAGTGATTTTCAAGCTTCCAGGGGCCCTAAACACAAGATTTGAGAAATGGGTAAACGTGAATGAAAATGGCCAATTTACTCTCTCTGCGGCCTTAAAAAGTGTTTATCCTTCACGGGAAGTGAATAAAATAACATTTGGAGGCCTTTATTGTTCAATCAAAAATGCCCGATTTTTGATGAAAGAGATAACCACCCCCCCTTACGACATGCTTCAGAAACGAAAAAAATTGTCCGTTTTCAAATATCGCATCTTTGAACTACAATTCACATTTGTACGTGGAAAATCACTTTTAAAGATAAATTGAGATGTTTAAAGTGATTTTCATGCTTCCAGAGGCCTTAAACACGAGATTTGAGGAATGGCTCAAAGTGAATGAAAATGGCCAATTTACTCATTCTGAGGCCTTAAAAAGTGTTTCTCCTCCACGGGAAGTGAATAAAATAATATTTCGAGGCCTTTATTGTTCAATCAAAAACGCCTGTTTTTTGGTGAAAGAGATAACCACCCCCCCTTACGACATGCTTCAGAAACGAAAAAAATGGTCCATTTTCAAATGTTGCGTCTTTGAACGACAATTCCCATTTGTACGTGGATAATCACTTTTAGAGATAAAATTAGATGTTTAAAGTGATTTTCAAGCTTCCAGGGGCCCTAAACACAAGATTTGAGGAATGGGTAAATGTGAATGAAAATGGCCAATTTATTCACTCTGAGGCCTTAAAAAGTTTTTCTCCACCCCAGTAAGTGAATTAAATAACATTTGTAGGCCTTTATTGTTCAATCAAAAATGCCCGATTTTTGATGAAAGAGATAACCACCCCCCCTTACAACATGCTTCAGAAACTAAAAAAATGGTCCGTTTTCAAATGTTGCCTCTTTGAACTACAATTCACATTTGTACATGGAAAATCATGTTTAAAGATAAATTGAGATATTTAAAGTGATTTTCATGCTTCCAGGGGCCTGAAACACGAGATTTGAGGAATGGGTAAAAGTGAATGAAAATGGCCAATTTACTCACTCTGCGGCCTTAAAGAGTGTTTCTCCTCCACGGGAAGTGAATAAAATAACATTTGGAGGCCTTTATTGTTCAATCAAAAACGCCTGTTTTTTGTTGAAGAGATAACCACCCCCCCTTACGACATGCTTCAGAAACTAAAAAAATAGTCAATTTTCAAATGTTGCCTCTTTCAACGACAATTCACATTTGTACGTGGATAATCACTTTTAGAGATAAAATTAGATGTTTAAAGTGATTTTCAAGCTTCCAGGGGCCCTAAACACAAGATTTGAGAAATGGGTAAAAGTGAAGGAAAATGGCCAATTTACTCACTCTGAGGCCTTAAAAAGTTTTTCTCCACCCCAGAAAGTGAATTAAATAACATTTGGAGGCCTTTATTGTTCAATCAAAAACGCCTTTTTTTTGGTGAAAGAGATAACCACCCCCCCTTACGACATGCTTCAGAAACGAAAAAAATAGTCCATTTTCAAATGATGCGTCTTTGAACGACAATTCACATTTGTACGTGGATATTCACTTTTAGAGATAAAATTAGATGTTTAAAGTGATTTTCAAGCTTCCAGGGGCCCTAAACACAAGATTTGAGAATTGGGTAAAAGTGAATGAAAATGGCCAATTTACTAACTCTGAGGCCTTAAAAAGTGTTTCTCCTCCACGGGAAGTGAATTAAATAACATTTGTAGGCCTTTATTGTTCAAGTAAAAACGCCAGATTTTTGACGAAAGAGATAACCACCCCCCCTTACGACATGCTTCAGAAACTAAAAAAATGGTCCGTTTTCAAATGTTGGGTCTTTGAACTACAATTCACATTTGTACATGGAAAATCATGTTTAAAGATAAATTGAGATGTTTAAAGTGATTTTCATGCTTCCAGGGGCCTGAAACACGAGATTTGAGAAATGGGTAAAAGTGAATGAAAATGGCCAATTTACTCACTCTGAGGCCATAAAAAGTGTTTCTCCTCCATGGGAAGTGAATAAAATAACATTTGTAGGCCTTTATTGTTCAAGCGAAACGCCCGATTTTTGATGAAAGAGATAACCACCCCCCCTTACGACATGCTTCAGAAACTAAAAAAATGGTCCGTTTTCAAATGTCGCCTCTTTGAACTACAATTCACATTTGTACGTGGAAAATCACTTTTAAAGATAAATTGAGATGTTTAAAGTGATTTTCATGCTTCCAGGGGCCTTAAACACGAGATTTGAGGAATGGCTAAAAGTGAATGAAAATGGCCAATTTACTCATTCTGAGGCCTTAAAAAGTGTTTCTCCTCCACGGGAAGTGAATAAAATAATATTTCGAGGCCTTTATTGTTCAATCAAAAACGCCTGTTTTTTGGTGAAAGAGATAACCACCCCCCCTTACGACATGCTTCAGAAACGAAAAAAAAGGTCCATTTACAAATGTTGCGTCTTTGAACGACAATTCACATTTGTACGTGGATAATCACTTTTAGAAATAAAATTAGATGTTTAAAGTGATTTTCAAGCTTCCAGGGGCCCTAAACACAAGATTTGAGAAATGGGTAAAAGTGAATGAAAATGGCCAATTTACTCACTCTGAGGCCTTAAAAAGTGTTTCTCCTCCATGGGAAGTGAACTAAATAACATTTTGAGGCCTTTATTGTTCAATCAAAAACGCCTGTTTTTTGGTGAAAGAGATAACCACCCCCCCTTACGACATGCTTCAGAAACGAAAAAAATAGTCCATTTTCAAATGTTGCGTCTTTGAACGACAATTCACATTTGTACGTGGATAATCACTTTTAGAGATAAAATTAGATGTTTAAAGTAATTTTCAAGCTTCCAGGGGCCCTAAACACAAGATTTGAGAAATGGGTAAAAGTGAATGAAAATGGCCAATTTACTAACTCTGAGGCCTTAAAAAGTGTTTCTCCTCCACGGGAAGTGAATTAAATAACATTTGTAGGCCTTTATTGTTCAAGCGAAAACGCCCGATTTTTGACGAAAGAGATAACCACCCCCCCTTACGACATGCTTCAGAAACTAAAAAAATGGTACGTTTTCAAATGTTGCCTCTTTGAACTACAATTCACATTTGTACATGGAAAATCATGTTTAAAGATGAATTGAGATGTTTAAAGTGATTTTCATGCTTCCAGAGGCCTGAAACACGAGATTTGAGGAATGGGTAAAAGTGAATGAAAATGGCCAATTTACTCACTCTGCGGCCTTAAAGAGTGTTTCTCCTCCACGGGAAGTGAATAAAATAACATTTGGAGGCCTTTGTTGTTCAATCAAAAACGCCTGTTTTTTGTTGAAGAGATAACCACCCCCCCTTACGACATGCTTCAGAAACTAAAAAAATAGTCCATTTTCAAATGTTGCCTCTTTCAACGACAATTCACATTTGTACGTGGATAATCACTTTTAGAGATAAAATTAGATGTTTAAAGTGATTTTCAAGCTGCCAGGGGCCCTAAACACAAGATTTGAAAAATGGGTAAAAGTGAATGAAAATGGCCAATTTACTCACTCTGAGGCCTTAAAAAGTGTTTCTCCTCCACGGGAAGTGAATTAAATAACATTTGTATGCCTTTATTGTTCAAGCGAAAACGCCCGATTTTTGACGAAAGAGATAACCACCCCCCCTTACGACATGCTTCAGAAACTAAAAAAATGGTCCGTTTTCAAATGTTGCCTCTTTGAACTACAATTCACATTTGTACGTGGATAATCACTTTTAGAGATAAATTGAGATGTTTAAAGTGATTTTCATGCTTCCAGGGGCCTGAAACACGAGATTTGAGGAATGGGTAAAAGTGAATGAAAATGGCCAATTTACTCATTCTGAGGCCTTAAAAAGTGTTTCTCCTCCACGGGAAGTGAATAAAATAATATTTCGAGGCCTTTATTGTTCAATCAAAAACGCCTGTTTTTTGGTGAAAGAGATAACCACCCCCCCTTACGACATGCTTCAGAAACGAAAAAATGGTCCATTTTCAAATGTTGCGTCTTTGAACGACAATTCACATTTGTACGTGGATAATCACTTTTAGAGATAAAATTAGATGTTTAAAGTGATTTTCAAGCTTCCAGGGGCCCTAAACACAAGATTTGAGAAATGGGTAAAAGTGAATGAAAATGGCCAATTTACTCACTCTGAGGCCTTAAAAAGTGATTCTCCTCCACGGGAAGTAAATTAAATAACATTTGGAGGCCTTTATTGTTCAATCAAAAACGCCTGTTTTTTGGTGAAAGAGATAACCACCCCCCCTTACGACATGCTTCAGAAACGAAAAAAATAGTCCATTTTCAAATGTTGCGTCTTTGAACGACAATTCACATTTGTACGTGGATAATCACTTTTAGAGATAAAATTAGATGTTTAAAGTGATTTTCAAGCTTCCAGGGGCCCTAAACACAAGATTTGAGAAATGGGTAAAAGTGAATGAAAATGGCCAATTTACTCACTCTGAGGCCTTAAAAAGTGTTTCTCCTCCACGGGAAGTGAATTAAATAACATTTGTATGCCTTTATTGTTCAAGCGAAAACGCCTGATTTTTGACGAAAGAGATAACCACCCCCCCTTACGACATGCTTCAGAAACTAAAAAAATGGTCCGTTTTCAAATGTTGCCTCTTTGAACTACAATTCACATTTGTACATGGAAAATCATGTTTAAAGATAAATTGAGATGTTTAAAGTGATTTTCATGCTTCCAGGGGCCTGAAACACGAGATTTGAGGAATGGGTAAAAGTGAATGAAAATGGCCAATTTACTCACTCTGCGGCCTTAAAAAGTGTTTCTCCTCCACGGGAAGTGAATAAAATAATATTTCGAGGCCTTTATTGTTCAATCAAAAACGCCTGTTTTTTTGTGAAAGAGATAACCATTACGACATGCTTCAGAAACGAAAAAAATGGTCCATTTTCAAATGTTGCGTCTTTGAATGACAATTCACATTTGTACGTGGATAATCACTTTTAGAGATGGAATTAGATGTTTGAAGTGATTTTCCAGCTTCCAGGGGCCCTAAACACAAGATTTGAGGAATGGGTAAATGTGAATGAAAATGGCCAATTTATTCACTCTGAGGCCTTAAAAAGTTTTTCTCTACCCCAGAAAGTGAATTAAATAACATTTGGAGGCCTTTATTGTTCAATCAAAAACGCCTGTTTTTTGGTGAAAGAGATAACCACCCCCCCTTACGACATGCTTCAGAAACGAAAAAAATAGTCCATTTTCAAATGATGCGTCTTTGAACGACAATTCACATTTGTACGTGGATAATCACTTTTAGAGATAAAATTAGATGTTTAAAGTGATTTTCAAGCTTCCAGGGGCCCTAAACACAAGATTTGAGAATTGGGTAAAAGTGAATGAAAATGGCCAATTTACTAACTCTGAGGCCTTAAAAAGTGTTTCTCCTCCACGGGAAGTGAATAAAATAACATTTGTAGGCCTTTATTGTTCAAGCGAAATGCCCGATTTTTGACGAAAGAGATAACCACCCCCCTTACGACATGCTTCAGAAACTAAAAAAATGGTCCGTTTTCAAATTTTGCCTCTTTGAACTACAATTAACATTGTACGTGGATAATCACTTTTAGAGATAAAATGAGATGTTTAACCCCTTCGATGCTGCGCAGATTCCGCCGCTGTGCTGACGGAATCTTGCGCGGGTGTGGTCATGACGGAATGGTTCCGTCATGAGCACAGCTCAACCGTGGGTCATGACGGAACCATTCCGTCATGAGCACCGAAGGGGTTAAAGTGATTTTCAAGCTTCCAGGGGCCCTAAACACAAGATTTGAGAAATGGGTAAACGTGAATGAAAATGGCCAATTTACTCTCTCTGCGGCCTTAAAAAGTGTTTATCCTTCACGGGAAGTGAATAAAATAACATTTGGAGGCCTTTATTGTTCAATCAAAAATGCCCGATTTTTGATGAAAGAGATAACCACCCCCCCTTACGACATGCTTCAGAAACGAAAAAAATTGTCCGTTTTCAAATATCGCATCTTTGAACTACAATTCACATTTGTACGTGGAAAATCACTTTTAAAGATAAATTGAGATGTTTAAAGTGATTTTCATGCTTCCAGAGGCCTTAAACACGAGATTTGAGGAATGGCTAAAAGTGAATGAAAATGGCCAATTTACTCATTCTGAGGCCTTAAAAAGTGTTTCTCCTCCACGGGAAGTGAATAAAATAATATTTCGAGGCCTTTATTGTTCAATCAAAAACGCCTGTTTTTTGGTGAAAGAGATAACCACCCCCCCTTACGATATGCTCCAGAAATGAAAAAATGGTCCATTTTCAAATGTTGCGTCTTTGAACGACAATTCACATTTGTACGTGGATAATTACTTTTAGAGATAAAATTAGATGTTTAAAGTGATTTTCAAGCTTCCAGGGGCCCTAAACACAAGATTTGAGAAATGGGTAAAAGTGAATGAAAATGGCCAATTTACTCACTCTGAGGCCTTAAAAAGTTTTTCTCCACCCCAGAAAGTGAATTAAATAACATTTGGAGGCCTTTATTGTTCAATCAAAAATGCCTGTTTTTTTGTGAAAGAGATAACCACCCCCCCTTACGACATGCGTCAGAAACGGAAAAAAATGGTCCATTTTCAAATGTTGCGTCTTTGAACTACAATTCACATTTGTACGTGGATAATCACTTTTAGAGATGAAATTAGATGTTTAAAGTGATTTTCAAGCTTCCAGGGGCCCTAAACACAAGATTTGAGGAATGGGTAAATGTGAATGAAAATGGCCAATTTATTCACTCTGAGGCCTTAAAAAGTTTTTCTCCACCCCAGAAAGTGAATTAAATAACATTTGTAGGCCTTTATTGTTCAATCAAAAATGCCCGATTTTTGATGAAAGAGATAACCACCCCCCCTTACAACATGCTTCAGAAACTAAAAAAATGGTCCGTTTTCAAATGTTGCCTCTTTGAACTACAATTCACATTTGTACATGGAAAATCATGTTTAAAGATAAATTGAGATATTTAAAGTGATTTTCATGCTTCCAGAGGCCTGAAACACGAGATTTGAGGAATGGGTAAAAGTGAATGAAATTGGCCAATTTACTCACTCTGCGGCCTTAAAGAGTGTTTCTCCTCCACGGGAAGTGAATAAAATAACATTTGGAGGCCTTTATTGTTCAATCAAAAACGCCTGTTTTTTGTTGAAGAGATAACCACCCCCCCCTTACGACATGCTTCAGAAACTAAAAAAATAGTCAATTTTCAAATGTTGCCTCTTTCAACGACAATTCACATTTGTACGTGGATAATCACTTTTAGAGATAAAATTAGATGTTTAAAGTGATTTTCAAGCTTCCAGGGGCCCTAAACACAAGATTTGAGAAATGGGTAAAAGTGAATGAAAATGGCCAATTTACTCACTCTGAGGCCTTAAAAAGTTTTTCTCCACCCCAGAAAGTGAATTAAATAACATTTGTAGGCCTTTATTGTTCAAGTAAAAACGCCAGATTTTTGACGAAAGAGATAACCACCCCCCCTTACGACATGCTTCAGAAACTAAAAAAATGGTCCGTTTTCAAATGTTGGGTCTTTGAACTACAATTCACATTTGTACATGGAAAATCATGTTTAAAGATAAATTGAGATGTTTAAAGTGATTTTCATGCTTCCAGGGGCCTGAAACACGAGATTTGAGAAATGGGTAAAAGTGAATGAAAATGGCCAATTTACTCACTCTGAGGCCATAAAAAGTGTTTCTCCTCCATGGGAAGTGAATAAAATAACATTTGTAGGCCTTTATTGTTCAAGCGAAACGCCCGATTTTTGATGAAAGAGATAACCACCCCCCCTTACGACATGCTTCAGAAACTAAAAAAATGGTCCGTTTTCAAATGTCGCCTCTTTGAACTACAATTCACATTTGTACGTGGAAAATCACTTTTAAAGATAAATTGAGATGTTTAAAGTGATTTTCATGCTTCCAGGGGCCTTAAACACGAGATTTGAGGAATGGCTAAAAGTGAATGAAAATGGCCAATTTACTCATTCTGAGGCCTTAAAAAGTGTTTCTCCTCCACGGGAAGTGAATAAAATAATATTTCGAGGCCTTTATTGTTCAATCAAAAACGCCTGTTTTTTGGTGAAAGAGATAACCACCCCCCCTTACGACATGCTTCAGAAACGAAAAAAAAGGTCCATTTACAAATGTTGCGTCTTTGAACGACAATTCACATTTGTACGTGGATAATCACTTTTAGAAATGAAATTAGATGTTTAAAGTGATTTTCAAGCTTCCAGGGGCCCTAAACACAAGATTTGAGAAATGGGTAAAAGTGAATGAAAATGGCCAATTTACTCAGTCTGAGGCCTTAAAAAGTGTTTCTCCTCCATGGGAAGTGAACTAAATAACATTTTGAGGCCTTTATTGTTCAATCAAAAACGCCTGTTTTTTGGTGAAAGAGATAACCACCCCCCCTTACGACATGCTTCAGAAACGAAAAAAATAGTCCATTTTCAAATGTTGCGTCTTTGAACGACAATTCACATTTGTACGTGGATAATCACTTTTAGAGATAAAATTAGATGTTTAAAGTAATTTTCAAGCTTCCAGGGGCCCTAAACACAAGATTTGAGAAATGGGTAAAAGTGAATGAAAATGGCCAATTTACTAACTCTGAGGCCTTAAAAAGTGTTTCTCCTCCACGGGAAGTGAATTAAATAACATTTGTAGGCCTTTATTGTTCAAGCGAAAACGCCCGATTTTTGACGAAAGAGATAACCACCCCCCCTTACGACATGCTTCAGAAACTAAAAAAATGGTACGTTTTCAAATGTTGCCTCTTTGAACTACAATTCACATTTGTACATGGAAAATCATGTTTAAAGATGAATTGAGATGTTTAAAGTGATTTTCATGCTTCCAGAGGCCTGAAACACGAGATTTGAGGAATGGGTAAAAGTGAATGAAAATGGCCAATTTACTCACTCTGCGGCCTTAAAGAGTGTTTCTCCTCCACGGGAAGTGAATAAAATAACATTTGGAGGCCTTTATTGTTCAATCAAAAACGCCTGTTTTTTGTTGAAGAGATAACCACCCCCCCTTACGACATGCTTCAGAAACTAAAAAAATAGTCCATTTTCAAATGTTGCCTCTTTCAACGACAATTCACATTTGTACGTGGATAATCACTTTTAGAGATAAAATTAGATGTTTAAAGTGATTTTCAAGCTTCCAGGGGCCCTAAACACAAGATTTGAGAAATGGGTAAAAGTGAATGAAAATGGCCAATTTACTCACTCTGAGGCCTTAAAAAGTGTTTCTCCTCCACGGGAAGTGAATTAAATAACATTTGTATGCCTTTATTGTTCAAGCGAAAACGCCCGATTTTTGACGAAAGAGATAACCACCCCCCCTTACGACATGCTTCAGAAACTAAAAAAATGGTCCGTTTTCAAATGTTGCCTCTTTGAACTACAATTCACATTTGTACATGGAATATCACGTTTAAAGATAAATTGAGATGTTTAAAGTGATTTTCATGCTTCCAGAGGCCTGAAACACGAGATTTGAGGAATGGGTAAAAGTGAATGAAAATGGCCAATTTACTCACTCTGCGGCCTTCAAAAGTGTTTCTCCTCCACGGGAAGTGAATAAAATAATATTTCGAGGCCTTTATTGTTCAATCAAAAACGCCTGTTTTTTTGTGAAAGAGATAACCACCCCCCTTACGACATGCTTCAGAAACGAAAAAAATGGTCCATTTTCAAATGTTGCGTCTTTGAACGACAATTCACATTTGTACGTGGATAATCACTTTTAGAGATGGAATTAGATGTTTGAAGTGATTTTCCAGCTTCCAGGGGCCCTAAACACAAGATTTGAGGAATGGGTAAATGTGAATGAAAATGGCCAATTTATTCACTCTGAGGCCTTAAAAAGTTTTTCTCTACCCCAGAAAGTGAATTAAATAACATTTGGAGGCCTTTATTGTTCAATCAAAAACGCCTGTTTTTTGGTGAGAGAGATAACCACCCCCCCTTACGACATGCTTCAGAAACGAAAAAAATAGTCCATTTTCAAATGATGCGTCTTTGAACGACAATTCACATTTGTACGTGGATAATCACTTTTAGAGATAAAATTAGATGTTTAAAGTGATTTTCAAGCTTCCAGGGGCCCTAAACACAAGATTTGAGAATTGGGTAAAAGTGAATGAAAATGGCCAATTTACTAACTCTGAGGCCTTAAAAAGTGTTTCTCCTCCACGGGAAGTGAATAAAATAACATTTGTAGGCCTTTATTGTTCAAGCGAAATGCCCGATTTTTGACGAAAGAGATAACCACCCCCCTTACGACATGCTTCAGAAACTAAAAAAATGGTCCGTTTTCAAATTTTGCCTCTTTGAACTACAATTAACATTGTACGTGGATAATCACTTTTAGAGATAAAATGAGATGTTTAACCCCTTCGATGCTGCGCAGATTCCGCCGCTGTGCTGACGGAATCTTGCGCGGGTGTGGTCATGACGGAATGGTTCCGTCATGAGCACAGCTCAACCGTGGGTCATGACGGAACCATTCCGTCATGAGCACCGAAGGGGTTAAAGTGATTTTCAAGCTTCCAGGGGCCCTAAACACAAGATTTGAGAAATGGGTAAACGTGAATGAAAATGGCCAATTTACTCTCTCTGCGGCCTTAAAAAGTGTTTATCCTTCACGGGAAGTGAATAAAATAACATTTGGAGGCCTTTATTGTTCAATCAAAAATGCCCGATTTTTGATGAAAGAGATAACCACCCCCCCTTACGGACATTCTTCAGAAACGAAAAAAATTGTCCGTTTTCAAATATCGCATCTTTGAACTACAATTCACATTTGTACGTGGAAAATCACTTTTAAAGATAAATTGAGATGTTTAAAGTGATTTTCATGCTTCCAGAGGCCTTAAACACGAGATTTGAGGAATGGCTAAAAGTGAATGAAAATGGCCAATTTACTCATTCTGAGGCCTTAAAAAGTGTTTCTCCTCCACGGGAAGTGAATAAAATAATATTTCGAGGCCTTTATCGTTCAATCAAAAACGCCTGTTTTTTGGTGAAAGAGATAACCACCCCCCCTTACGACATGCTTCAGAAACAAAAAAAATGGTCCATTTTCAAATGTTGCGTCTTTGAATGACAATTCCCATTTGTACGTGGATAATGACTTTTAGAGATAAAATTAGATGTTTAAAGTGATTTTCAAGCTTCCAGGGACCCTAAACACAAGATTTGAGAAATGGGTAAGCATGAATGAAAATGGCCAATTTACTCACTCTGCGGCCTTAAAAAGTGTTTCTCCTCCACGGGAAGTGAAAAAAATAACATTTGGATGCATTTATTGTTCAATCAAAAAAGCCTGTTTTTTGGTGAAAGAGATAACCACCCCCCCTTACGATATTCTCCAGAAATGAAAAAATTGTCCATTTTCAAATGTTGCGTCTTTGAACGACAATTCACATTTGTACGTGGATAATTACTTTTAGAGATAAAATTAGATGTTTAAAGTGATTTTCAAGCTTCCAGGGGCCCTAAACACAAGATTTGAGAAATGGGTAAAAGTGAATGAAAATGGCCAATTTACTCACTCTGAGGCCTTAAAAAGTTTTTCTCCACCCCAGAAAGTGAATTAAATAACATTTGGAGGCCTTTATTGTTCAATCAAAAACGCCTGTTTTTTTGTGAAAGAGATAACCACCCCCCCTTACGACATGCGTCAGAAACGGAAAAAAATGGTCCATTTTCAAATGTTGCGTCTTTGAACTACAATTCACATTTGTACGTGGATAATCACTTTTAGAGATGAAATTAGATGTTTAAAGTGATTTTCAAGCTTCCAGGGGCCCTAAACACAAGATTTGAGGAATGGGTAAATGTGAATGAAAATGGCCAATTTATTCACTCTGAGGCCTTAAAAAGTTTTTCTCCACCCCAGAAAGTGAATTAAATAACATTTGTAGGCCTTTATTGTTCAATCAAAAATGCCCGATTTTTGATGAAAGAGATAACCACCCCCCCTTACAACATGCTTCAGAAACTAAAAAAATGGTCCGTTTTCAAATGTTGCCTCTTTGAACTACAATTCACATTTGTACATGGAAAATCATGTTTAAAGATAAATTGAGATATTTAAAGTGATTTTCATGCTTCCAGAGGCCTGAAACACGAGATTTGAGGAATGGGTAAAAGTGAATGAAATTGGCCAATTTACTCACTCTGCGGCCTTAAAGAGTGTTTCTCCTCCACGGGAAGTGAATAAAATAACATTTGGAGGCCTTTATTGTTCAATCAAAAACGCCTGTTTTTTGTTGAAGAGATAACCACCCCCCCTTACGACATGCTTCAGAAACTAAAAAAATAGTCAATTTTCAAATGTTGCCTCTTTCAACGACAATTCACATTTGTACGTGGATAATCACTTTTAGAGATAAAATTAGATGTTTAAAGTGATTTTCAAGCTTCCAGGGGCCCTAAACACAAGATTTGAGAAATGGGTAAAAGTGAATGAAAATGGCCAATTTACTCACTCTGAGGCCTTAAAAAGTTTTTCTCCACCCCAGAAAGTGAATTAAATAACATTTGGAGGCCTTTATTGTTCAATCAAAAACGCCTGTTTTTTGGTGAAAGAGATAACCACCCCCCCTTACGACATGCTTCAGAAACGAAAAAAATAGTCCATTTTCAAATGATGCGTCTTTGAACGACAATTCACATTTGTACGTGGATAATCACTTTTAGAGATAAAATTAGATGTTTAAAGTGATTTTCAAGCTTCCAGGGGCCCTAAACACAAGATTTGAGAATTGGGTAAAAGTGAATGAAAATGGCCAATTTACTAACTCTGAGGCCTTAAAAAGTGTTTCTCCTCCACGGGAAGTGAATTAAATAACATTTGTAGGCCTTTATTGTTCAAGTAAAAACGCCAGATTTTTGACGAAAGAGATAACCACCCCCCCTTACGACATGCTTCAGAAACTAAAAAAATGGTCCGTTTTCAAATGTTGGGTCTTTGAACTACAATTCACATTTGTACATGGAAAATCATGTTTAAAGATAAATTGAGATGTTTAAAGTGATTTTCATGCTTCCAGGGGCCTGAAACACGAGATTTGAGAAATGGGTAAAAGTGAATGAAAATGGCCAATTTACTCACTCTGAGGCCATAAAAAGTGTTTCTCCTCCATGGGAAGTGAATAAAATAACATTTGTAGGCCTTTATTGTTCAAGCGAAACGCCCGATTTTTGATGAAAGAGATAACCACCCCCCCTTACGACATGCTTCAGAAACTAAAAAAATGGTCCGTTTTCAAATGTCGCCTCTTTGAACTACAATTCACATTTGTACGTGGAAAATCACTTTTAAAGATAAATTGAGATGTTTAAAGTGATTTTCATGCTTCCAGGGGCCTTAAACACGAGATTTGAGGAATGGCTAAAAGTGAATGAAAATGGCCAATTTACTCATTCTGAGGCCTTAAAAAGTGTTTCTCCTCCACGGGAAGTGAATAAAATAATATTTCGAGGCCTTTATTGTTCAATCAAAAACGCCTGTTTTTTGGTGAAAGAGATAACCACCCCCCCTTACGACATGCTTCAGAAACGAAAAAAAAGGTCCATTTACAAATGTTGCGTCTTTGAACGACAATTCACATTTGTACGTGGATAATCACTTTTAGAAATGAAATTAGATGTTTAAAGTGATTTTCAAGCTTCCAGGGGCCCTAAACACAAGATTTGAGAAATGGGTAAAAGTGAATGAAAATGGCCAATTTACTCACTCTGAGGCCTTAAAAAGTGTTTCTCCTCCATGGGAAGTGAACTAAATAACATTTTGAGGCCTTTATTGTTCAATCAAAAACGCCTGTTTTTTGGTGAAAGAGATAACCACCCCCCCTTACGACATGCTTCAGAAACGAAAAAAATAGTCCATTTTCAAATGTTGCGTCTTTGAACGACAATTCACATTTGTACGTGGATAATCACTTTTAGAGATAAAATTAGATGTTTAAAGTAATTTTCAAGCTTCCAGGGGCCCTAAACACAAGATTTGAGAAATGGGTAAAAGTGAATGAAAATGGCCAATTTACTAACTCTGAGGCCTTAAAAAGTGTTTCTCCTCCACGGGAAGTGAATTAAATAACATTTGTAGGCCTTTATTGTTCAAGCGAAAAAGCCCGATTTTTGACGAAAGAGATAACCACCCCCCCTTACGACATGCTTCAGAAACTAAAAAAATGGTACGTTTTCAAATGTTGCCTCTTTGAACTACAATTCACATTTGTACATGGAAAATCATGTTTAAAGATGAATTGAGATGTTTAAAGTGATTTTCATGCTTCCAGAGGCCTGAAACACGAGATTTGAGGAATGGGTAAAAGTGAATGAAAATGGCCAATTTACTCACTCTGCGGCCTTAAAGAGTGTTTCTCCTCCACGGGAAGTGAATAAAATAACATTTGGAGGCCTTTGTTGTTCAATCAAAAACGCCTGTTTTTTGTTGAAGAGATAACCACCCCCCCTTACGACATGCTTCAGAAACTAAAAAAATAGTCCATTTTCAAATGTTGCCTCTTTCAACGACAATTCACATTTGTACGTGGATAACCACTTTTAGAGATAAAATTAGATGTTTAAAGTGATTTTCAAGCTTCCAGGGGCCCTAAACACAAGATTTGAGAAATGGGTAAAAGTGAATGAAAATGGCCAATTTACTCACTCTGAGGCCTTAAAAAGTGTTTCTCCTCCACGGGAAGTGAATTAAATAACATTTGTATGCCTTTATTGTTCAAGCGAAAACGCCCGATTTTTGACGAAAGAGATAACCACCCCCCCTTACGACATGCTTCAGAAACTAAAAAAATGGTCCGTTTTCAAATGTTGCCTCTTTGAACTACAATTCACATTTGTACGTGGATAATCACTTTTAGAGATAAAATTAGATGTTTAAAGTGATTTTCAAGCTTCCAGGGGACCTAAACACAAGATTTGAGAAATGGGAAAAAGTGAATGAAAATGGCCAATTTACTCACTCTGAGGCCTTAAAAAGTGTTTCTCCTCCACGGGAAGTGAATTAAATAACATTTGTATGCCTTTATTGTTCAAGCGAAAACGCCCGATTTTTGACGAAAGAGATAACCACCCCCCCTTACGACATGCTTCAGAAACTAAAAAAATGGTCCGTTTTCAAATGTTGCCTCTTTGAACTACAATTCACATTTGTACATGGAAAATCATGTTTAAAGATAAATTGAGATGTTTAAAGTGATTTTCATGCTTCCAGGGGCCTGAAACACGAGATTTGAGGAATGGGTAAAAGTGAATGAAAATGGCCAATTTACTCATTCTGAGGCCTTAAAAAGTGTTTCTCCTCCACGGGAAGTGAATAAAATATTATTTCGAGGCCTTTATTGTTCAATCAAAAACGCCTGTTTTTTGGTGAAAGAGATAACCACCCCCCCTTACGACATGCTTCAGAAACGAAAAAATGGTCCATTTTCAAATGTTGCGTCTTTGAACGACAATTCACATTTGTACGTGGATAATCACTTTTAGAGATAAAATTAGATGTTTAAAGTGATTTTCAAGCTTCCAGGGGCCCTAAACACAAGATTTGAGAAATGGGTAAAAGTGAATGAAAATGGCCAATTTACTCACTCTGAGGCCTTAAAAAGTGATTCTCCTCCACGGGAAGTAAATTAAATAACATTTGGAGGCCTTTATTGTTCAATCAAAAACGCCTGTTTTTTGGTGAAAGAGATAACCACCCCCCCTTACGACATGCTTCAGAAACGAAAAAAATAGTCCATTTTCAAATGTTGCGTCTTTGAACGACAATTCACATTTGTACGTGGATAATCACTTTTAGAGATAAAATTAGATGTTTAAAGTGATTTTCAAGCTTCCAGGGGCCCTAAACACAAGATTTGAGAAATGGGTAAAAGTGAATGAAAATGGCCAATTTACTCACTCTGAGGCCTTAAAAAGTGTTTCTCCTCCACGGGAAGTGAATTAAATAACATTTGTATGCCTTTATTGTTCAAGCGAAAACGCCTGATTTTTGACGAAAGAGATAACCACCCCCCCTTACGACATGCTTCAGAAACTAAAAAAATGGTCCGTTTTCAAATGTTGCCTCTTTGAACTACAATTCACATTTGTACATGGAAAATCATGTTTAAAGATAAATTGAGATGTTTAAAGTGATTTTCATGCTTCCAGGGGCCTGAAACACGAGATTTGAGGAATGGGTAAAAGTGAATGAAAATGGCCAATTTACTCACTCTGCGGCCTTAAAAAGTGTTTCTCCTCCACGGGAAGTGAATAAAATAATATTTCGAGGCCTTTATTGTTCAATCAAAAACGCCTGTTTTTTTGTGAAAGAGATAACCACCCCCCCTTACGACATGCTTCAGAAACGAAAAAAATGGTCCATTTTCAAATGTTGCGTCTTTGAACGACAATTCACATTTGTACGTGGATAATCACTTTTAGAGATGGAATTAGATGTTTGAAGTGATTTTCCAGCTTCCAGGGGCCCTAAACACAAGATTTGAGGAATGGGTAAATGTGAATGAAAATGGCCAATTTATTCACTCTGAGGCCTTAAAAAGTTTTTCTCTACCCCAGAAAGTGAATTAAATAACATTTGGAGGCCTTTATTGTTCAATCAAAAACGCCTGTTTTTTGGTGAAAGAGATAACCACCCCCCCTTACGACATGCTTCAGAAACGAAAAAAATAGTCCATTTTCAAATGATGCGTCTTTGAACGACAATTCACATTTGTACGTGGATAATCACTTTTAGAGATAAAATTAGATGTTTAAAGTGATTTTCAAGCTTCCAGGGGCCCTAAACACAAGATTTGAGAATTGGGTAAAAGTGAATGAAAATGGCCAATTTACTAACTCTGAGGCCTTAAAAAGTGTTTCTCCTCCACGGGAAGTGAATAAAATAACATTTGTAGGCCTTTATTGTTCAAGCGAAATGCCCGATTTTTGACGAAAGAGATAACCACCCCCCTTACGACATGCTTCAGAAACTAAAAAAATGGTCCGTTTTCAAATTTTGCCTCTTTGAACTACAATTAACATTGTACGTGGATAATCACTTTTAGAGATAAAATGAGATGTTTAACCCCTTCGATGCTGCGCAGATTCCGCCGCTGTGCTGACGGAATCTTGCGCGGGTGTGGTCATGACGGAATGGTTCCGTCATGAGCACAGCTCAACCGTGGGTCATGACGGAACCATTCCGTCATGAGCACCGAAGGGGTTAAAGTGATTTTCAAGCTTCCAGGGGCCCTAAACACAAGATTTGAGAAATGGGTAAACGTGAATGAAAATGGCCAATTTACTCTCTCTGCGGCCTTAAAAAGTGTTTATCCTTCACGGGAAGTGAATAAAATACCATTTGGAGGCCTTTATTGTTCAATCAAAAATGCCCGATTTTTGATGAAAGAGATAACCACCCCCCCTTACGACATGCTTCAGAAACGAAAAAAATTGTCCGTTTTCAAATATCGCATCTTTGAACTACAATTCACATTTGTACGTGGAAAATCACTTTTAAAGATAAATTGAGATGTTTAAAGTGATTTTCATGCTTCCAGAGGCCTTAAACACGAGATTTGAGGAATGGCTAAAAGTGAATGAAAATGGCCAATTTACTCATTCTGAGGCCTTAAAAAGTGTTTCTCCTCCACGGGAAGTGAATAAAATAATATTTCGAGGCCTTTATTGTTCAATCAAAAACGCCTGTTTTTTGGTGAAAGAGATAACCACCCCCCCTTACGACATGCTTCAGAAACAAAAAAAATGGTCCATTTTCAAATGTTGCGTCTTTGAACGACAATTCCCATTTGTACGTGGATAATGACTTTTAGAGATAAAATTAGATGTTTAAAGTGATTTTCAAGCTTCCAGGGACCCTAAACACAAGATTTGAGAAATGGGTAAGCATGAATGAAAATGGCCAATTTACTCACTCTGCGGCCTTAAAAAGTGTTTCTCCTCCACGGGAAGTGAAAAAAATAACATTTGGATGCATTTATTGTTCAATCAAAAAAGCCTGTTTTTTGGTGAAAGAGATAACCACCCCCCCTTACGATATGCTCCAGAAATGAAAAAATGGTCCATTTTCAAATGTTGCGTCTTTGAACGACAATTCACATTTGTACGTGGATAATTACTTTTAGAGATAAAATTAGATGTTTAAAGTGATTTTCAAGCTTCCAGGGGCCCTAAACACAAGATTTGAGAAATGGGTAAAAGTGAATGAAAATGGCCAATTTACTCACTCTGAGGCCTTAAAAAGTTTTTCTCCACCCCAGAAAGTGAATTAAATAACATTTGGAGGCCTTTATTGTTCAATCAAAAACGCCTGTTTTTTTGTGAAAGAGATAACCACCCCCCCTTACGATATGCTTCAGAAATGAAAAAAATGGTCCATTTTCAAATGTTGCGTCTTTGAACGACAATTCACATTTGTACGTGGATGATCACTTTTAGAGATAAAATTAGATGTTTAAAGTGATTTTCATGCTTCCAGGGGCCTTAAACACGAGATTTGAGGAATGGCTAAAAGTGAATGAAAATGGCCAATTTACTCATTCTGAGGCCTTAAAAAGTGTTTCTCCTCCACGGGAAGTGAATTAAATAACATTTGTAGGCCTTTATTGTTCAAGCAAAAACGCCCGATTTTTGACGAAAGAGATAACCACCCCCCCTTACGACATGCGTCAGAAACGGAAAAAAATGGTCCATTTTCAAATGTTGCGTCTTTGAACTACAATTCACATTTGTACGTGGATAATCACTTTTAGAGATGAAATTAGATGTTTAAAGTGATTTTCAAGCTTCCAGGGGCCCTAAACACAAGATTTGAGGAATGGGTAAATGTGAATGAAAATGGCCAATTTATTCACTCTGAGGCCTTAAAAAGTTTTTCTCCACCCCAGAAAGTGAATTAAATAACATTTGTAGGCCTTTATTGTTCAATCAAAAATGCCCGATTTTTGATGAAAGATGCTTCAGAAACTAAAAAAATGGTCCGTTTTCAAATGTTGCCTCTTTGAACTACAATTCACATTTGTACATGGAAAATCATGTTTAAAGATAAATTGAGATATTTAAAGTGATTTTCATGCTTCCAGAGGCCTGAAACACGAGATTTGAGGAATGGGTAAAAGTGAATGAAATTGGCCAATTTACTCACTCTGCGGCCTTAAAGAGTGTTTCTCCTCCACGGGAAGTGAATAAAATAACATTTGGAGGCCTTTATTGTTCAATCAAAAACGCCTGTTTTTTGTTGAAGAGATAACCACCCCCCCTTACGACATGCTTCAGAAACTAAAAAAATAGTCAATTTTCAAATGTTGCCTCTTTCAACGACAATTCACATTTGTACGTGGATAATCACTTTTAGAGATAAAATTAGATGTTTAAAGTGATTTTCAAGCTTCCAGGGGCCCTAAACACAAGATTTGAGAAATGGGTAAAAGTGAATGAAAATGGCCAATTTACTCACTCTGAGGCCTTAAAAAGTTTTTCTCCACCCCAGAAAGTGAATTAAATAACATTTGGAGGCCTTTATTGTTCAATCAAAAACGCCTGTTTTTTGGTGAAAGAGATAACCACCCCCCCTTACGACATGCTTCAGAAACGAAAAAAATAGTCCATTTTCAAATGATGCGTCTTTGAACGACAATTCACATTTGTACGTGGATAATCACTTTTAGAGATAACATTAGATGTTTAAAGTGATTTTCAAGCTTCCAGGGGCCCTAAACACAAGATTTGAGAATTGGGTAAAAGTGAATGAAAATGGCCAATTTACTAACTCTGAGGCCTTAAAAAGTGTTTCTCCTCCACGGGAAGTGAATTAAATAACATTTGTAGGCCTTTATTGTTCAAGTAAAAACGCCAGATTTTTGACGAAAGAGATAACCACCCCCCCTTACGACATGCTTCAGAAACTAAAAAAATGGTCCGTTTTCAAATGTTGGGTCTTTGAACTACAATTCACATTTGTACATGGAAAATCATGTTTAAAGATAAATTGAGATGTTTAAAGTGATTTTCATGCTTCCAGGGGCCTGAAACACGAGATTTGAGAAATGGGTAAAAGTGAATGAAAATGGCCAATTTACTCACTCTGAGGCCATAAAAAGTGTTTCTCCTCCATGGGAAGTGAATAAAATAACATTTGTAGGCCTTTATTGTTCAAGCGAAACGCCCGATTTTTGATGAAAGAGATAACCACCCCCCCTTACGACATGCTTCAGAAACTAAAAAAATGGTCCGTTTTCAAATGTCGCCTCTTTGAACTACAATTCACATTGGTACGTGGAAAATCACTTTTAAAGATAAATTGAGATGTTTAAAGTGATTTTCATGCTTCCAGGGGCCTTAAACACGAGATTTGAGGAATGGCTAAAAGTGAATGAAAATGGCCAATTTACTCATTCTGAGGCCTTAAAAAGTGTTTCTCCTCCACGGGAAGTGAATAAAATAATATTTCGAGGCCTTTATTGTTCAATCAAAAACGCCTGTTTTTTGGTGAAAGAGATAACCACCCCCCCTTACGACATGCTTCAGAAACGAAAAAAAAGGTCCATTTACAAATGTTGCGTCTTTGAACGACAATTCACATTTGTACGTGGATAATCACTTTTAGAAAGGAAATTAGATGTTTAAAGTGATTTTCAAGCTTCCAGGGGCCCTAAACACAAGATTTGAGAAATGGGTAAAAGTGAATGAAAATGGCCAATTTACTAACTCTGAGGCCTTAAAAAGTGTTTCTCCTCCACGGGAAGTGAATTAAATAACATTTGTAGGCCTTTATTGTTCAAGCGAAAACGCCCGATTTTTGACGAAAGAGATAACCACCCCCCCTTACGACATGCTTCAGAAACTAAAAAAATGGTACGTTTTCAAATGTTGCCTCTTTGAACTACAATTCACATTTGTACATGGAAAATCATGTTTAAAGATGAATTGAGATGTTTAAAGTGATTTTCATGCTTCCAGAGGCCTGAAACACGAGATTTGAGGAATGGGTAAAAGTGAATGAAAATGGCCAATTTACTCACTCTGCGGCCTTAAAGAGTGTTTCTCCTCCACGGGAAGTGAATAAAATAACATTTGGAGGCCTTTATTGTTCAATCAAAAACGCCTGTTTTTTGTTGAAGAGATAACCACCCCCCCTTACGACATGCTTCAGAAACTAAAAAAATAGTCCATTTTCAAATGTTGCCTCTTTCAACGACAATTCACATTTGTACGTGGATAATCACTTTTAGAGATAAAATTAGATGTTTAAAGTAATTTTCAAGCTTCCAGGGGCCCTAAACACAAGATTTGAGAAATGGGTAAAAGTGAATGAAAATGGCCAATTTACTCACTCTGATGCCTTAAAAAGTGTTTCTCCTCCACGGGAAGTGAATTAAATAACATTTGTATGCCTTTATTGTTCAAGCGAAAACGCCCGATTTTTGACGAAAGAGATAACCACCCCCCCTTACGACATGCTTCAGAAACTAAAAAAATGGTCCGTTTTCAAATGTTGCCTCTTTGAACTACAATTCACATTTGTACATGGAAAATCATGTTTAAAGATAAATTGAGATGTTTAAAGTGATTTTCATGCTTCCAGGGGCCTGAAACACGAGATTTGAGGAATGGGTAAAAGTGAATGAAAATGGCCAATTTACTCACTCTGCGGCCTTAAAAAGTGTTTCTCCTCCACGGGAAGTGAATAAAATAATATTTCGAGGCCTTTATTGTTCAATCAAAAAAGCCTGTTTTTTGGTGAAAGAGATAACCACCCCCCCTTACGATATGCTCCAGAAATGAAAAAATGGTCCATTTTCAAATGTTGCGTCTTTGAACGACAATTCACATTTGTACGTGGATAATTACTTTTAGAGATAAAATTAGATGTTTAAAGTGATTTTCAAGCTTCCAGGGGCCCTAAACACAAGATTTGAGAAATGGGTAAAAGTGAATGAAAATGGCCAATTTACTCACTCTGAGGCCTTAAAAAGTTTTTCTCCACCCCAGAAAGTGAATTAAATAACATTTGGAGGCCTTTATTGTTCAATCAAAAACGCCTGTTTTTTTGTGAAAGAGATAACCACCCCCCCTTACGATATGCTTCAGAAATGAAAAAAATGGTCCATTTTCAAATGTTGCGTCTTTGAACGACAATTCACATTTGTACGTGGATGATCACTTTTAGAGATAAAATTAGATGTTTAAAGTGATTTTCATGCTTCCAGGGGCCTTAAACACGAGATTTGAGGAATGGCTAAAAGTGAATGAAAATGGCCAATTTACTCATTCTGAGGCCTTAAAAAGTGTTTCTCCTCCACGGGAAGTGAATTAAATAACATTTGTAGGCCTTTATTGTTCAAGCAAAAACGCCCGATTTTTGACGAAAGAGATAACCACCCCCCCTTACGACATGCGTCAGAAACGGAAAAAAATGGTCCATTTTCAAATGTTGCGTCTTTGAACTACAATTCACATTTGTACGTGGATAATCACTTTTAGAGATGAAATTAGATGTTTAAAGTGATTTTCAAGCTTCCAGGGGCCATAAACACAAGATTTGAGGAATGGGTAAATGTGAATGAAAATGGCCAATTTATTCACTCTGAGGCCTTAAAAAGTTTTTCTCCACCCCAGAAAGTGAATTAAATAACATTTGTAGGCCTTTATTGTTCAATCAAAAATGCCCGATTTTTGATGAAAGATGCTTCAGAAACTAAAAAAATGGTCCGTTTTCAAATGTTGCCTCTTTGAACTACAATTCACATTTGTACATGGAAAATCATGTTTAAAGATAAATTGAGATATTTAAAGTGATTTTCATGCTTCCAGAGGCCTGAAACACGAGATTTGAGGAATGGGTAAAAGTGAATGAAATTGGCCAATTTACTCACTCTGCGGCCTTAAAGAGTGTTTCTCCTCCACGGGAAGTGAATAAAATAACATTTGGAGGCCTTTATTGTTCAATCAAAAACGCCTGTTTTTTGTTGAAGAGATAACCACCCCCCCTTACGACATGCTTCAGAAACTAAAAAAATAGTCAATTTTCAAATGTTGCCTCTTTCAACGACAATTCACATTTGTACGTGGATAATCACTTTTAGAGATAAAATTAGATGTTTAAAGTGATTTTCAAGCTTCCAGGGGCCCTAAACACAAGATTTGAGAAATGGGTAAAAGTGAATGAAAATGGCCAATTTACTCACTCTGAGGCCTTAAAAAGTTTTTCTCCACCCCAGAAAGTGAATTAAATAACATTTGGAGGCCTTTATTGTTCAATCAAAAACGCCTGTTTTTTGGTGAAAGAGATAACCACCCCCCCTTACGACATGCTTCAGAAACGAAAAAAATAGTCCATTTTCAAATGATGCGTCTTTGAACGACAATTCACATTTGTACGTGGATAATCACTTTTAGAGATAACATTAGATGTTTAAAGTGATTTTCAAGCTTCCAGGGGCCCTAAACACAAGATTTGAGAATTGGGTAAAAGTGAATGAAAATGGCCAATTTACTAACTCTGAGGCCTTAAAAAGTGTTTCTCCTCCACGGGAAGTGAATTAAATAACATTTGTAGGCCTTTATTGTTCAAGTAAAAACGCCAGATTTTTGACGAAAGAGATAACCACCCCCCCTTACGACATGCTTCAGAAACTAAAAAAATGGTCCGTTTTCAAATGTTGGGTCTTTGAACTACAATTCACATTTGTACATGGAAAATCATGTTTAAAGATAAATTGAGATGTTTAAAGTGATTTTCATGCTTCCAGGGGCCTGAAACACGAGATTTGAGAAATGGGTAAAAGTGAATGAAAATGGCCAATTTACTCACTCTGAGGCCATAAAAAGTGTTTCTCCTCCATGGGAAGTGAATAAAATAACATTTGTAGGCCTTTATTGTTCAAGCGAAACGCCCGATTTTTGATGAAAGAGATAACCACCCCCCCTTACGACATGCTTCAGAAACTAAAAAAATGGTCCGTTTTCAAATGTCGCCTCTTTGAACTACAATTCACATTGGTACGTGGAAAATCACTTTTAAAGATAAATTGAGATGTTTAAAGTGATTTTCATGCTTCCAGGGGCCTTAAACACGAGATTTGAGGAATGGCTAAAAGTGAATGAAAATGGCCAATTTACTCATTCTGAGGCCTTAAAAAGTGTTTCTCCTCCACGGGAAGTGAATAAAATAATATTTCGAGGCCTTTATTGTTCAATCAAAAACGCCTGTTTTTTGGTGAAAGAGATAACCACCCCCCCTTACGACATGCTTCAGAAACGAAAAAAAAGGTCCATTTACAAATGTTGCGTCTTTGAACGACAATTCACATTTGTACGTGGATAATCACTTTTAGAAAGGAAATTAGATGTTTAAAGTGATTTTCAAGCTTCCAGGGGCCCTAAACACAAGATTTGAGAAATGGGTAAAAGTGAATGAAAATGGCCAATTTACTCACTCTGAGGCCTTAAAAAGTGTTTCTCCTCCATGGGAAGTGAACTAAATAACATTTTGAGGCCTTTATTGTTCAATCAAAAACGCCTGGTTTTTGGCGAAAGAGATAACCACCCCCCCTTACGACATGCTTCAGAAACGAAAAAAATAGTCCATTTTCAAATGTTGCGTCTTTGAACGACAATTCACATTTGTACGTGGATAATCACTTTTAGAGATAAAATTAGATGTTTAAAGTCATTTTCAAGCTTCCAGGGGCCCTAAACACAAGATTTGAGAAATGGGTAAAAGTGAATGAAAATGGCCAATTTACTAACTCTGAGGCCTTAAAAAGTGTTTCTCCTCCACGGGAAGTGAATTAAATAACATTTGTAGGCCTTTATTGTTCAAGCGAAAACGCCCGATTTTTGACGAAAGAGATAACCACCCCCCCTTACGACATGCTTCAGAAACTAAAAAAATGGTACGTTTTCAAATGTTGCCTCTTTGAACTACAATTCACATTTGTACATGGAAAATCATGTTTAAAGATGAATTGAGATGTTTAAAGTGATTTTCATGCTTCCAGAGGCCTGAAACACGAGATTTGAGGAATGGGTAAAAGTGAATGAAAATGGCCAATTTACTCACTCTGCGGCCTTAAAGAGTGTTTCTCCTCCACGGGAAGTGAATAAAATAACATTTGGAGGCCTTTATTGTTCAATCAAAAACGCCTGTTTTTTGTTGAAGAGATAACCACCCCCCCTTACGACATGCTTCAGAAACTAAAAAAATAGTCCATTTTCAAATGTTGCCTCTTTCAACGACAATTCACATTTGTATGTGGATAATCACTTTTAGAGATAAAATTAGATGTTTAAAGTGATTTTCAAGCTTCCAGGGGCCCTAAACACAAGATTTGAGAAATGGGTAAAAGTGAATGAAAATGGCCAATTTACTCACTCTGAGGCCTTAAAAAGTGTTTCTCCTCCACGGGAAGTGAATTAAATAACATTTGTATGCCTTTATTGTTCAAGCGAAAACGCCCGATTTTTGACGAAAGAGATAACCACCCCCCCTTACGACATGCTTCAGAAACTAAAAAAATGGTCCGTTTTCAAATGTTGCCTCTTTGAACTACAATTCACATTTGTACATGGAATATCATGTTTAAAGATAAATTGAGATGTTTAAAGTGATTTTCATGCTTCCAGAGGCCTGAAACACGAGATTTGAGGAATGGGTAAAAGTGAATGAAAATGGCCAATTTACTCACTCTGCGGCCTTAAAGAGTGTTTCTCCTCCACGGGAAGTGAATAAAATAACATTTGGAGGCCTTTATTGTTCAATCAAAAACGCCTGTTTTTTGTTGAAGAGATAACCACCCCCCCTTACGACATGCTTCAGAAACTAAAAAAATAGTCCATTTTCAAATGTTGCCTCTTTCAACGACAATTCACATTTGTACGTGGATAATCACTTTTAGAGATAAAATTAGATGTTTAAAGTAATTTTCAAGCTTCCAGGGGCCCTAAACACAAGATTTGAGAAATGGGTAAAAGTGAATGAAAATGGCCAATTTACTCACTCTGAGGCCTTAAAAAGTGTTTCTCCTCCACGGGAAGTGAATTAAATAACATTTGTATGCCTTTATTGTTCAAGCGAAAACGCCCGATTTTTGACGAAAGAGATAACCACCCCCCCTTACGACATGCTTCAGAAACTAAAAAAATGGTCCGTTTTCAAATGTTGCCTCTTTGAACTACAATTCACATTTGTACATGGAAAATCATGTTTAAAGATAAATTGAGATGTTTAAAGTGATTTTCATGCTTCCAGGGGCCTGAAACACGAGATTTGAGGAATGGGTAAAAGTGAATGAAAATGGCCAATTTACTCACTCTGCGGCCTTAAAAAGTGTTTCTCCTCCACGGGAAGTGAATAAAATAATATTTCGAGGCCTTTATTGTTCAATCAAAACGCCTGTTTTTTTGTGAAAGAGATAACCACCCCCCCTTACGACATGCTTCAGAAACGAAAAAAATGGTCCATTTTCAAATGTTGCGTTTTTGAACGACAATTCACATTTGTACGTGGATAATCACTTTTAGAGATGGAATTAGATGTTTAAAGTGATTTTCCAGCTTCCAGGGGCCCTAAACACAAGATTTGAGGAATGGGTAAATGTGAATGAAAATGGCCAATTTATTCACTCTGAGGCCTTAAAAAGTTTTTCTCTACCCCAGAAAGTGAATTAAATAACATTTGGAGGCCTTTATTGTTCAATCAAAAACGCCTGTTTTTTGGTGAAAGAGATAACCACCCCCCCTTACGACATGCTTCAGAAACGAAAAAAATAGTCCATTTTCAAATGTTGCGTCTTTGAACGACAATTCACATTTGTACGTGGTTAATCACTTTTAGAGATAAAATTAGATGTTTAAAGTGATTTTCAAGCTTCCAGGGGCCCTAAACACAAGATTTGAGAAATGGGTAAAAGTGAATGAAAATGGCCAATTTACTAACTCTGAGGCCTTAAAAAGTGTTTCTCCTCCACGGGAAGTGAATTAAATAACATTTGTAGGCCTTTATTGTTCAAGCGAAAACGCCCGATTTTTGACAAAAGAGATAACCACCCCCCCTTACGACATGCTTCGGAAACTAAAAAAATGGTCCGTTTTCAAATATCGCATCTTTGAACTACAATTCACATTTGTACGTGGAAAATCATTTTTAAAGATAAATTGAGATGTTTAAAGTGATTTTCATGCTTCCAGGGGCCTTAAACACGAGATTTGAGGAATGGCTAAAAGTGAATGAAAATGGCCAATTTACTCACTCTGAGGCCCTAAAAAGTGTTTCTCCTCCACGGGAAGTGAATTAAATAACATTTGGAGGCCTTTATTGTTCAAGCGAAAACGCACGATTTTTTACGAAAGAGATAACCACCGCCCCTTACGACATGCTTCAGAAACGAAAAAAATGGTCCGTTTTCAAATGTTGCGTCTTTGAACTACAATTTACATTTGTACGTGGATAATCACTTTTAGAGATAAAATGAGATGTTTAAAGTGATTTTCAAGCTTCCAGGGGCCCTAAACACAAGATTTGAGAAATGGGTAAGCGTGAATGAAAGTGGCCAATTTACTCACTCTGCGGCCTTAAAAAGTGTTTCTCCTCCACGGGAAGTGAAAAAAATAACATTTGGATGCATTTATTGTTCAATCAAAAACGCCTGTTTTTTGGTGAAAGAGATAACCACCCCCCCTTACGATATGCTTCAGAAATGAAAAAAATGGTCCATTTTCAAATGTTGCGTCTTTGAACGACAATTCACATTTGTACGTGGATAATCACTTTTAGAGATAAAATTAGATGTTTAAAGTGATTTTCAAGCTTCCAGGGGCCCTAAACACAAGATTTGAGAAATGGGTAAAAGTGAATGAAAATGGCCAATTTACTCACTCTGAGGCCTTAAAAAGTGTTTCTCCTCCACGGGAAGTGAATTAAATAACATTTGTAGTCCTTTATTGTTCAAGCGAAAACGCCCAATTTTTGACGAAAGAGATAACCACCCCCCCTTACGACATTCTTCAGAAACTAAAAAAATGGTCCGTTTTCAAATGTTGCCTCTTTGAACTACAATTCACATTTGTACATGGAAAATCACGTTTAAAGATAAATTGAGATGTTTAAAGTGATTTTCATGCTTCCAGGGGCCTGAAACACGAGATTTGAGGAATGGGTAAAAGTGAATGAAAATGGCCAATTTACTCACTCTGCGGCCTTAAAAAGTGTTTCTCCTCCACGGGAAGTGAATAAAATAATATTTCGAGGCCTTTATTTTTCAATCAAAAACGCCTGTTTTTTGGTGAAAGAGATAACCACCCTCCCCTTACGACATGCTTCGGAAACTAAAAAAATGGTCCATTTTCAAATGTTGCGTCTTTAAACGACAATTCACATTTGCACGTGGATAATCACTTTCAGAGATAAAATTAGATGTTTAAAGTGATTTTCAAGCTTCCAGGGGCCCTAAACACAAGATTTGAGAAATGGGTAAATGTGAATGAAAATGGCCAATTTACTCACTCTGCGGCCTTAAAAAGTGTTTTTCCTCCACGGGAGGTGAATAAAATAACATTTGGAGGCCTTTATTGTTCAAGCGAAAATGCCTGATTTTTGATGAAAGAGATAACCACCCCCCCCTTACGACATGCTTCTGAAATTAAAAAAATGGTTCATTTTCAAATGTTGGGTCTTTGAACTACAATTAACATTGTACGTGGATGATCACTTTTAGAGATAAAATTAGATGTTTAAAGTGATTTTCAAGCTTCCAGGGGCCCTAAACACAAGATTTGAGAAATGGGTAAAAGTGATTGAAAATGGCCAATTTACTCACTCTGAGGCCTTAAAAAGTGTTTCTCCTCCACGGGAAGTGAATTAAATAACATTTGTAGGCCTTTATTGTTCAAGCGAAAACGCCCGATTTTTGACGAAAGAGATAACCACCCCCCTTATGACATGCTTCAGAAACTAGAAAAATGGTCCGTTTTCAAATGTTGCCTCTTTGAACTACAATTCACATTTGTACATGGGAAATCATGTTTAAAGATAAATTGAGATGTTTAAAGTGATTTTCATGCTTCCAGGGGCCTGAAACACGAGATTTGAGGAATGGGTAAAAGTGAATGAAAATGGCCAATTTACTCACTCTGCGGCCTTACAAAGTGTTTCTCCTCCACGGGAAGTGTATAAAATAATATTTCGAGGCCTTTATTGTTCAATCAAAAACGCCTTTTTTTGGTGAAAGAGATAACCACCCCCCCTTAAGACATGCTTCAGAAACGAAAAATATGGTCCATTTTCAAATGTTGCGTCTTTGAACGACAATTCACATTTGTACGTGGATAATCACTTTTAGAGATAAAATTAGATGTTTAAAGTGATTTTCAAGCTTCCAGGGGCCCTAAACACAAGATTTGAGAAATGGGTAAAAGTGAATGAAAATGGCCAATTTACTCACTCTGAGGCCATAAAAAGTGTTTCTCCTCCACGGGAAGTGAATAAAATAACATTTGTAGGCCTTTATTGTTCAAGCAAAACGCCCGATTTTTGACGAAAGAGATAACCACCCCCCTTACGACATGCTTCAGAAACTAAAAAAATGGTCCGTTTTCAAATTTTGCCTCTTTGAACTACAATTAACATTGTACGTGGATAATCACTTTTAGAGATAAAATGAGATGTTTAAAGTGATTTTCAAGCTTCCAGGGGCCCTAAACACAAGATTTGAGAAATGGGTAAACATGAATGAAAATGGCCAATTTACTCTCTCTGCGGCCTTAAAAAGTGTTTCTCCTCCACGGGAAGTGAATAAAATAACATTTGGAGGCCTTTATTGTTCAATCAAAAATGCCCGTTTTTTGGTGAAAGAGATAACCACCCCCCCTTACGACATGCGTCAGAAACGGAAAAAAATGGTCCATTTTCAAATGTTGCGTCTTTGAACTACAATTCACATTTGTACATGGATGATCACTTTTAGAGATGAAATTAGATGTTTAAAGTGATTTTCAAGCTTCCAGGGGCCCTAAACACAAGATTTGAGGAATGGGTAAATGTGAATGAAAATGGCCAATTTATTCACTCTGAGGCCTTAAAAAGTTTTTCTCTACCCCAGAAAGTGAATTAAATAACATTTGTAGGCCTTTATTGTTCAATCAAAAATGCCCGATTTTTGATGAAAGAGATAACCACCCCCCCTTACGACATGCTTCAGAAACTAAAAAAATGGTCCGTTTTCAAATGTTGCCTCTTTGAACTACAATTCTCATTTGTACGTGGAAAATCACGTTTAAAGATAAATTGAGATGTTTAAATTGATTTTCATGCTTCCAGGGGCCTGAAACACGAAATTTGAGGAATGGCTAAAAGTTAATGAAAATGGCCAATTTACTCATTCTGAGGCCTTAAAAAGTGTTTCTCCTCCACGGGAAGAGAATAAAATAATATTTCGAGGCCTTTATTGTTCAATCAAAAACGCCTGTTTTTTGATGAAAGAGATAACCACCCCCCCTTACGACATGCTTCAGAAACGAAAAAAATGGTCCATTTTCAAATGTTGCGTCTTTGAACGACAATTCACATTTGTACGTGGATAATCACTTTTAGAGATGGAATTAGATGTTTGAAGTGATTTTCCAGCTTCCAGGGGCCCTAAACACAAGATTTGAGGAATGGGTAAATGTGAATGAAAATGGCCAATTTATTCACTCTGAGGCCTTAAAAAGTTTTTCTCTACCCCAGAAAGTGAATTAAATAACATTTGGAGGCCTTTATTGTTCAATCAAAAACGCCTGTTTTTTGGTGAGAGAGATAACCACCCCCCCTTACGACATGCTTCAGAAACGAAAAAAATAGTCCATTTTCAAATGATGCGTCTTTGAACGACAATTCACATTTGTACGTGGATAATCACTTTTAGAGATAAAATTAGATGTTTAAAGTGATTTTCAAGCTTCCAGGGGCCCTAAACACAAGATTTGAGAATTGGGTAAAAGTGAATGAAAATGGCCAATTTACTAACTCTGAGGCCTTAAAAAGTGTTTCTCCTCCACGGGAAGTGAATAAAATAACATTTGTAGGCCTTTATTGTTCAAGCGAAATGCCCGATTTTTGACGAAAGAGATAACCACCCCCCTTACGACATGCTTCAGAAACTAAAAAAATGGTCCGTTTTCAAATTTTGCCTCTTTGAACTACAATTAACATTGTACGTGGATAATCACTTTTAGAGATAAAATGAGATGTTTAACCCCTTCGATGCTGCGCAGATTCCGCCGCTGTGCTGACGGAATCTTGCGCGGGTGTGGTCATGACGGAATGGTTCCGTCATGAGCACAGCTCAACCGTGGGTCATGACGGAACCATTCCGTCATGAGCACCGAAGGGGTTAAAGTGATTTTCAAGCTTCCAGGGGCCCTAAACACAAGATTTGAGAAATGGGTAAACGTGAATGAAAATGGCCAATTTACTCTCTCTGCGGCCTTAAAAAGTGTTTATCCTTCACGGGAAGTGAATAAAATAACATTTGGAGGCCTTTATTGTTCAATCAAAAATGCCCGATTTTTGATGAAAGAGATAACCACCCCCCCTTACGGACATTCTTCAGAAACGAAAAAAATTGTCCGTTTTCAAATATCGCATCTTTGAACTACAATTCACATTTGTACGTGGAAAATCACTTTTAAAGATAAATTGAGATGTTTAAAGTGATTTTCATGCTTCCAGAGGCCTTAAACACGAGATTTGAGGAATGGCTAAAAGTGAATGAAAATGGCCAATTTACTCATTCTGAGGCCTTAAAAAGTGTTTCTCCTCCACGGGAAGTGAATAAAATAATATTTCGAGGCCTTTATTGTTCAATCAAAAACGCCTGTTTTTTGGTGAAAGAGATAACCACCCCCCCTTACGACATGCTTCAGAAACAAAAAAAATGGTCCATTTTCAAATGTTGCGTCTTTGAATGACAATTCCCATTTGTACGTGGATAATGACTTTTAGAGATAAAATTAGATGTTTAAAGTGATTTTCAAGCTTCCAGGGACCCTAAACACAAGATTTGAGAAATGGGTAAGCATGAATGAAAATGGCCAATTTACTCACTCTGCGGCCTTAAAAAGTGTTTCTCCTCCACGGGAAGTGAAAAAAATAACATTTGGATGCATTTATTGTTCAATCAAAAAAGCCTGTTTTTTGGTGAAAGAGATAACCACCCCCCCTTACGATATTCTCCAGAAATGAAAAAATGGTCCATTTTCAAATGTTGCGTCTTTGAACGACAATTCACATTTGTACGTGGATAATTACTTTTAGAGATAAAATTAGATGTTTAAAGTGATTTTCAAGCTTCCAGGGGCCCTAAACACAAGATTTGAGAAATGGGTAAAAGTGAATGAAAATGGCCAATTTACTCACTCTGAGGCCTTAAAAAGTTTTTCTCCACCCCAGAAAGTGAATTAAATAACATTTGGAGGCCTTTATTGTTCAAGCGAAAACGCCCAATTTTTGACGAAAGAGATAACCACCCCCCCTTACGACATTCTTCAGAAACTAAAAAAATGGTCCGTTTTCAAATGTTGCCTCTTTGAACTACAATTCACATTTGTACATGGAAAATCACGTTTAAAGATAAATTGAGATGTTTAAAGTGATTTTCATGCTTCCAGGGGCCTGAAACACGAGATTTGAGGAATGGGTAAAAGTGAATGAAAATGGCCAATTTACTCACTCTGCGGCCTTAAAAAGTGTTTCTCCTCCACGGGAAGTGAATAAAATAATATTTCGAGGCCTTTATTTTTCAATCAAAAACGCCTGTTTTTTGGTGAAAGAGATAACCACCCCCCCCTTACGACATGCTTCGGAAACGAAAAAAATGGTCCATTTTCAAATGTTGCGTCTTTAAACGACAATTCACATTTGCACGTGGATAATCACTTTCAGAGATAAAATTAGATGTTTAAAGTGATTTTCAAGCTTCCAGGGGCCCTAAACACAAGATTTGAGAAATGGGTAAATGTGAATGAAAATGGCCAATTTACTCACTCTGCGGCCTTAAAAAGTGTTTTTCCTCCACGGGAGGTGAATAAAATAACATTTGGAGGCCTTTATTGTTCAAGCGAAAATGCCTGATTTTTGATGAAAGAGATAACCACCCCCCCCTTACGACATGCTTCTGAAATTAAAAAAATGGTTCATTTTCAAATGTTGGGTCTTTGAACTACAATTAACATTGTACGTGGATGATCACTTTTAGAGATAAAATTAGATGTTTAAAGTGATTTTCAAGCTTCCAGGGGCCCTAAACACAAGATTTGAGAAATGGGTAAAAGTGATTGAAAATGGCCAATTTACTCACTCTGAGGCCTTAAAAAGTGTTTCTCCTCCACGGGAAGTGAATTAAATAACATTTGTAGGCCTTTATTGTTCAAGCGAAAACGCCCGATTTTTGACGAAAGAGATAACCACCCCCCTTATGACATGCTTCAGAAACTAGAAAAATGGTCCGTTTTCAAATGTTGCCTCTTTGAACTACAATTCACATTTGTACATGGGAAATCATGTTTAAAGATAAATTGAGATGTTTAAAGTGATTTTCATGCTTCCAGGGGCCTGAAACACGAGATTTGAGGAATGGGTAAAAGTGAATGAAAATGGCCAATTTACTCACTCTGCGGCCTTACAAAGTGTTTCTCCTCCACGGGAAGTGTATAAAATAATATTTCGAGGCCTTTATTGTTCAATCAAAAACGCCTTTTTTTGGTGAAAGAGATAACCACCCCCCCTTAAGACATGCTTCAGAAACGAAAAATATGGTCCATTTTCAAATGTTGCGTCTTTGAACGACAATTCACATTTGTACGTGGATAATCACTTTTAGAGATAAAATTAGATGTTTAAAGTGATTTTCAAGCTTCCAGGGGCCCTAAACACAAGATTTGAGAAATGGGTAAAAGTGAATGAAAATGGCCAATTTACTCACTCTGAGGCCATAAAAAGTGTTTCTCCTCCACGGGAAGTGAATAAAATAACATTTGTAGGCCTTTATTGTTCAAGCAAAACGCCCGATTTTTGACGAAAGAGATAACCACCCCCCTTACGACATGCTTCAGAAACTAAAAAAATGGTCCGTTTTCAAATTTTGCCTCTTTGAACTACAATTAACATTGTACGTGGATAATCACTTTTAGAGATAAAATGAGATGTTTAAAGTGATTTTCAAGCTTCCAGGGGCCCTAAACACAAGATTTGAGAAATGGGTAAACATGAATGAAAATGGCCAATTTACTCTCTCTGCGACCTTAAAAAGTGTTTCTCCTCCACGGGAAGTGAATAAAATAACATTTGGAGGCCTTTATTGTTCAATCAAAAATGCCCGTTTTTTGGTGAAAGAGATAACCACCCCCCCTTACGACATGCGTCAGAAACGGAAAAAAATGGTCCATTTTCAAATGTTGCGTCTTTGAACTACAATTCACATTTGTACATGGATGATCACTTTTAGAGATGAAATTAGATGTTTAAAGTGATTTTCAAGCTTCCAGGGGCCCTAAACACAAGATTTGAGGAATGGGTAAATGTGAATGAAAATGGCCAATTTATTCACTCTGAGGCCTTAAAAAGTTTTTCTCTACCCCAGAAAGTGAATAAATAACATTTGTAGGCCTTTATTGTTCAATCAAAAATGCCCGATTTTTGATGAAAGAGATAACCACCCCCCCTTACGACATGCTTCAGAAACTAAAAAAATGGTCCGTTTTCAAATGTTGCCTCTTTGAACTACAATTCTCATTTGTACGTGGAAAATCACGTTTAAAGATAAATTGAGATGTTTAAATTGATTTTCATGCTTCCAGGGGCCTGAAACACGAAATTTGAGGAATGGCTGAAAGTTAATGAAAATGGCCAATTTACTCATTCTGAGGCCTTAAAAAGTGTTTCTCCTCCACGGGAAGAGAATAAAATAATATTTCGAGGCCTTTATTGTTCAATCAAAAACGCCTGTTTTTTGGTGAAAGAGATAACCACCCCCCCTTACGACATGCTTCAGAAACGAAAAAAATGGTCCATTTTCAAATGTTGCGTCTTTGAACGACAATTCACATTTGTACGTGGATAATCACTTTTAGAGATGGAATTAGATGTTTGAAGTGATTTTCCAGCTTCCAGGGGCCCTAAACACAAGATTTGAGGAATGGGTAAATGTGAATGAAAATGGCCAATTTATTCACTCTGAGGCCTTAAAAAGTTTTTCTCTACCCCAGAAAGTGAATTAAATAACATTTGGAGGCCTTTATTGTTCAATCAAAAACGCCTGTTTTTTGGTGAGAGAGATAACCACCCCCCCTTACGACATGCTTCAGAAACGAAAAAAATAGTCCATTTTCAAATGATGCGTCTTTGAACGACAATTCACATTTGTACGTGGATAATCACTTTTAGAGATAAAATTAGATGTTTAAAGTGATTTTCAAGCTTCCAGGGGCCCTAAACACAAGATTTGAGAATTGGGTAAAAGTGAATGAAAATGGCCAATTTACTAACTCTGAGGCCTTAAAAAGTGTTTCTCCTCCACGGGAAGTGAATAAAATAACATTTGTAGGCCTTTATTGTTCAAGCGAAATGCCCGATTTTTGACGAAAGAGATAACCACCCCCCTTACGACATGCTTCAGAAACTAAAAAAATGGTCCGTTTTCAAATTTTGCCTCTTTGAACTACAATTAACATTGTACGTGGATAATCACTTTTAGAGATAAAATGAGATGTTTAACCCCTTCGATGCTGCGCAGATTCCGCCGCTGTGCTGACGGAATCTTGCGCGGGTGTGGTCATGACGGAATGGTTCCGTCATGAGCACAGCTCAACCGTGGGTCATGACGGAACCATTCCGTCATGAGCACCGAAGGGGTTAAAGTGATTTTCAAGCTTCCAGGGGCCCTAAACACAAGATTTGAGAAATGGGTAAACGTGAATGAAAATGGCCAATTTACTCTCTCTGCGGCCTTAAAAAGTGTTTATCCTTCACGGGAAGTGAATAAAATAACATTTGGAGGCCTTTATTGTTCAATCAAAAATGCCCGATTTTTGATGAAAGAGATAACCACCCCCCCTTACGGACATTCTTCAGAAACGAAAAAAATTGTCCGTTTTCAAATATCGCATCTTTGAACTACAATTCACATTTGTACGTGGAAAATCACTTTTAAAGATAAATTGAGATGTTTAAAGTGATTTTCATGCTTCCAGAGGCCTTAAACACGAGATTTGAGGAATGGCTAAAAGTGAATGAAAATGGCCAATTTACTCATTCTGAGGCCTTAAAAAGTGTTTCTCCTCCACGGGAAGTGAATAAAATAATATTTCGAGGCCTTTATTGTTCAATCAAAAACGCCTGTTTTTTGGTGAAAGAGATAACCACCCCCCCTTACGACATGCTTCAGAAACAAAAAAAATGGTCCATTTTCAAATGTTGCGTCTTTGAATGACAATTCCCATTTGTACGTGGATAATGACTTTTAGAGATAAAATTAGATGTTTAAAGTGATTTTCAAGCTTCCAGGGACCCTAAACACAAGATTTGAGAAATGGGTAAGCATGAATGAAAATGGCCAATTTACTCACTCTGCGGCCTTAAAAAGTGTTTCTCCTCCACGGGAAGTGAAAAAAATAACATTTGGATGCATTTATTGTTCAATCAAAAAAGCCTGTTTTTTGGTGAAAGAGATAACCACCCCCCCTTACGATATTCTCCAGAAATGAAAAAATGGTCCATTTTCAAATGTTGCGTCTTTGAACTACAATTCACATTTGTACGTGGATAATCACTTTTAGAGATGAAATTAGATGTTTAAAGTGATTTTCAAGCTTCCAGGGGCCCTAAACACAAGATTTGAGGAATGGGTAAATGTGAATGAAAATGGCCAATTTATTCACTCTGAGGCCTTAAAAAGTTTTTCTCCACCCCAGAAAGTGAATTAAATAACATTTGTAGGCCTTTATTGTTCAATCAAAAATGCCCGATTTTTGATGAAAGAGATAACCTCCCCTCCTTACAACATGCTTCAGAAACTAAAAAAATGGTCCGTTTTCAAATGTTGCCTCTTTGAACTACAATTCACATTTGTACATGGAAAATCATGTTTAAAGATAAATTGAGATATTTAAAGTGATTTTCATGCTTCCAGAGGCCTGAAACACGAGATTTGAGGAATGGGTAAAAGTGAATGAAATTGGCCAATTTACTCACTCTGCGGCCTTAAAGAGTGTTTCTCCTCCACGGGAAGTGAATAAAATAACATTTGGAGGCCTTTATTGTTCAATCAAAAACGCCTGTTTTTTGTTGAAGAGATAACCACCCCCCCTTACGACATGCTTCACAAACTAAAAAAATAGTCAATTTTCAAATGTTGCCTCTTTCAACGACAATTCACATTTGTACGTGGATAATCACTTTTAGAGATAAAATTAGATGTTAAAGTGATTTTCAAGCTTCCAGGGGCCCTAAACACAAGATTTGAGAAATGGGTAAAAGTGAATGAAAATGGCCAATTTACTCACTCTGAGGCCTTAAAAAGTTTTTCTCCACCCCAGAAAGTGAATTAAATAACATTTGGAGGCCTTTATTGTTCAATCAAAAACGCCTGTTTTTTGGTGAAAGAGATAACCACCCCCCCTTACGACATGCTTCAGAAACGAAAAAAATAGTCCATTTTCAAATGATGCGTCTTTGAACGACAATTCACATTTGTACGTGGATAATCACTTTTAGAGATAAAATTAGATGTTTAAAGTGATTTTCAAGCTTCCAGGGGCCCTAAACACAAGATTTGAGAATTGGGTAAAAGTGAATGAAAATGGCCAATTTACTAACTCTGAGGCCTTAAAAAGTGTTTCTCCTCCACGGGAAGTGAATTAAATAACATTTGTAGGCCTTTATTGTTCAAGTAAAAACGCCAGATTTTTGACGAAAGAGATAACCACCCCCCCTTACGACATGCTTCAGAAACTAAAAAAATGGTCAGTTTTCAAATGTTGGGTCTTTGAACTACAATTCACATTTGTACATGGAAAATCATGTTTAAAGATAAATTGAGATGTTTAAAGTGATTTTCATGCTTCCAGGGGCCTGAAACACGAGATTTGAGAAATGGGTAAAAGTGAATGAAAATGGCTAATTTACTCACTCTGAGGCCATAAAAAGTGTTTCTCCTCCATGGGAAGTGAATAAAATAACATTTGTAGGCCTTTATTGTTCAAGCGAAACGCCCGATTTTTGATGAAAGAGATAACCACCCCCCCTTACGACATGCTTCAGAAACTAAAAAAATGGTCCGTTTTCAAATGTCGCCTCTTTGAACTACAATTCACATTTGTACGTGGAAAATCACTTTTAAAGATAAATTGAGATGTTTAAAGTGATTTTCATGCTTCCAGGGGCCTTAAACACGAGATTTGAGGAATGGCTAAAAGTGAATGAAAATGGCCAATTTACTCATTCTGAGGCCTTAAAAAGTGTTTCTCCTCCACGGGAAGTGAATAAAATAATATTTCGAGGCCTTTATTGTTCAATCAAAAACGCCTGTTTTTTGGTGAAAGAGATAACCACCCCCCCTTACGACATGCTTCAGAAACGAAAAAAAAGGTCCATTTACAAATGTTGCGTCTTTGAACGACAATTCACATTTGTACGTGGATAATCACTTTTAGAAATGAAATTAGATGTTTAAAGTGATTTTCAAGCTTCCAGGGGCCCTAAACACAAGATTTGAGAAATGGGTAAAAGTGAATGAAAATGGCCAATTTACTCACTCTGAGGCCTTAAAAAGTGTTTCTCCTCCATGGGAAGTGAACTAAAAAACATTTTGAGGCCTTTATTGTTCAATCAAAAACGCCTGTTTTTTGGTGAAAGAGATAACCACCCCCCCTTACGACATGCTTCAGAAACGAAAAAAATAGTCCATTTTCAAATGTTGCGTCTTTGAACGACAATTCACATTTGTACGTGGATAATCACTTTTAGAGATAAAATTAGATGATTAAAGTAATTTTCAAGCTTCCAGGGGCCCTAAACACAAGATTTGAGAAATGGGTAAAAGTGAATGAAAATGGCCAATTTACTAACTCTGAGGCCTTAAAAAGTGTTTCTCCTCCACGGGAAGTGAATTAAATAACATTTGTAGGCCTTTATTGTTCAAGCGAAAACGCCCGATTTTTGACGAAAGAGATAACCACCCCCCCTTACGACATGCTTCAGAAACTAAAAAAATGGTACGTTTTCAAATGTTGCCTCTTTGAACTACAATTCACATTTGTACATGGAAAATCATGTTTAAAGATGAATTGAGATGTTTAAAGTGATTTTCATGCTTCCAGAGGCCTGAAACACGAGATTTGAGGAATGGGTAAAAGTGAATGAAAATGGCCAATTTACTCACTCTGCGGCCTTAAAGAGTGTTTCTCCTCCACGGGAAGTGAATAAAATAACATTTGGAGCCCTTTGTTGTTCAATCAAAAACGCCTGTTTTTTGTTGAAGAGATAACCACCCCCCCTTACGACATGCTTCAGAAACTAAAAAAATAGTCCATTTTCAAATGTTGCCTCTTTCAACGACAATTCACATTTGTACGTGGATAATCACTTTTAGAGATAAAATTAGATGTTTAAAGTGATTTTCAAGCTTCCAGGGGCCCTAAACACAAGATTTGAGAAATGGGTAAAAGTGAATGAAAATGGCCAATTTACTCACTCTGAGGCCTTAAAAAGTGTTTCTCCTCCACGGGAAGTGAATTAAATAACATTTGTATGCCTTTATTGTTCAAGCGAAAACGCCCGATTTTTGACGAAAGAGATAACCACCCCCCCTTACGACATGCTTCAGAAACTAAAAAAATGGTCCGTTTTCAAATGTTGCCTCTTTGAACTACAATTCACATTTGTACGTGGATAATCACTTTTAGAGATAAAATTAGATGTTTAAAGTGATTTTCAAGCTTCCAGGGGACCTAAACACAAGATTTGAGAAATGGGAAAAAGTGAATGAAAATGGCCAATTTACTCACTCTGAGGCCTTAAAAAGTGTTTCTCCTCCACGGGAAGTGAATTAAATAACATTTGTATGCCTTTATTGTTCAAGCGAAAACGCCTGATTTTTGACGAAAGAGATAACCACCCCCCCTTACGACATGCTTCAGAAACTAAAAAAATGGTCCGTTTTCAAATGTTGCCTCTTTGAACTACAATTCACATTTGTACATGGAAAATCATGTTTAAAGATAAATTGAGATGTTTAAAGTGATTTTCATGCTTCCAGGGGCCTGAAACACGAGATTTGAGGAATGGGTAAAAGTGAATGAAAATGGCCAATTTACTCATTCTGAGGCCTTAAAAAGTGTTTCTCCTCCACGGGAAGTGAATAAAATAATATTTCGAGGCCTTTATTGTTCAATCAAAAACGCCTGTTTTTTGGTGAAAGAGATAACCACCCCCCCTTACGACATGCTTCAGAAACGAAAAAATGGTCCATTTTCAAATGTTGCGTCTTTGAACGACAATTCACATTTGTACGTAGATAATCACTTTTAGAGATAAAATTAGATGTTTAAAGTGATTTTCAAGCTTCCAGGGGCCCTAAACACAAGATTTGAGAAATGGGTAAAAGTGAATGAAAATGGCCAATTTACTCACTCTGAGGCCTTAAAAAGTGATTCTCCTCCACGGGAAGTAAATTAAATAACATTTGGAGGCCTTTATTGTTCAATCAAAAACGCCTGTTTTTTGGTGAAAGAGATAACCACCCCCCCTTACGACATGCTTCAGAAACGAAAAAAATAGTCCATTTTCAAATGTTGCGTCTTTGAACGACAATTCACATTTGTACGTGGATAATCACTTTTAGAGATAAAATTAGATGTTTAAAGTGATTTTCAAGCTTCCAGGGGCCCTAAACACAAGATTTGAGAAATGGGTAAAAGTGAATGAAAATGGCCAATTTACTCACTCTGAGGCCTTAAAAAGTGTTTCTCCTCCACGGGAAGTGAATTAAATAACATTTGTATGCCTTTATTGTTCAAGCGAAAACGCCTGATTTTTGACGAAAGAGATAACCACCCCCCCTTACGACATGCTTCAGAAACTAAAAAAATGGTCCGTTTTCAAATGTTGCCTCTTTGAACTACAATTCACATTTGTACATGGAAAATCATGTTTAAAGATAAATTGAGATGTTTAAAGTGATTTTCATGCTTCCAGGGGCCTGAAACACGAGATTTGAGGAATGGGTAAAAGTGAATGAAAATGGCCAATTTACTCACTCTGCGGCCTTAAAAAGTGTTTCTCCTCCACGGGAAGTGAATAAAATAATATTTCGAGGCCTTTATTGTTCAATCAAAAACGCCTGTTTTTTTGTGAAAGAGATAACCACCCCCCCTTACGACATGCTTCAGAAACGAAAAAAATGGTCCATTTTCAAATGTTGCGTCTTTGAACGACAATTCACATTTGTACGTGGATAATCACTTTTAGAGATGGAATTAGATGTTTGAAGTGATTTTCCAGCTTCCAGGGGCCCTAAACACAAGATTTGAGGAATGGGTAAATGTGAATGAAAATGGCCAATTTATTCACTCTGAGGCCTTAAAAAGTTTTTCTCTACCCCAGAAAGTGAATTAAATAACATTTGGAGGCCTTTATTGTTCAATCAAAAACGCCTGTTTTTTGGTGAAAGAGATAACCACCCCCCCTTACGACATGCTTCAGAAACGAAAAAAATAGTCCATTTTCAAATGATGCGTCTTTGAACGACAATTCACATTTGTACGTGGATAATCACTTTTAGAGATAAAATTAGATGTTTAAAGTGATTTTCAAGCTTCCAGGGGCCCTAAACACAAGATTTGAGAATTGGGTAAAAGTGAATGAAAATGGCCAATTTACTAACTCTGAGGCCTTAAAAAGTGTTTCTCCTCCACGGGAAGTGAATAAAATAACATTTGTAGGCCTTTATTGTTCAAGCGAAATGCCCGATTTTTGACGAAAGAGATAACCACCCCCCTTACGACATGCTTCAGAAACTAAAAAAATGGTCCGTTTTCAAATTTTGCCTCTTTGAACTACAATTAACATTGTACGTGGATAATCACTTTTAGAGATAAAATGAGATGTTTAACCCCTTCGATGCTGCGCAGATTCCGCCGCTGTGCTGACGGAATCTTGCGCGGGTGTGGTCATGACGGAATGGTTCCGTCATGAGCACAGCTCAACCGTGGGTCATGACGGAACCATTCCGTCATGAGCACCGAAGGGGTTAAAGTGATTTTCAAGCTTCCAGGGGCCCTAAACACAAGATTTGAGAAATGGGTAAACGTGAATGAAAATGGCCAATTTACTCTCTCTGCGGCCTTAAAAAGTGTTTATCCTTCACGGGAAGTGAATAAAATAACATTTGGAGGCCTTTATTGTTCAATCAAAAATGCCCGATTTTTGATGAAAGAGATAACCACCCCCCCTTACGACATGCTTCAGAAACGAAAAAAATTGTCCGTTTTCAAATATCGCATCTTTGAACTACAATTCACATTTGTATGTGGAAAATCACTTTTAAAGATAAATTGAGATGTTTAAAGTGATTTTCATGCTTCCAGAGGCCTTAAACACGAGATTTGAGGAATGGCTAAAAGTGAATGAAAATGGCCAATTTACTCATTCTGAGGCCTTAAAAAGTGTTTCTCCTCCACGGGAAGTGAATAAAATAATATTTCGAGGCCTTTATTGTTCAATCAAAAACGCCTGTTTTTTGGTGAAAGAGATAACCACCCCCCCTTACGACATGCTTCAGAAACAAAAAAAATGGTCCATTTTCAAATGTTGCGTCTTTGAACGACAATTCCCATTTGTACGTGGATAATGACTTTTAGAGATAAAATTAGATGTTTAAAGTGATTTTCAAGCTTCCAGGGACCCTAAACACAAGATTTGAGAAATGGGTAAGCATGAATGAAAATGGCCAATTTACTCACTCTGCGGCCTTAAAAAGTGTTTCTCCTCCACGGGAAGTGAAAAAAATAACATTTGGATGCATTTATTGTTCAATCAAAAAAGCCTGTTTTTTGGTGAAAGAGATAACCACCCCCCCTTACGATATGCTCCAGAAATGAAAAAATGGTCCATTTTCAAATGTTGCGTCTTTGAACGACAATTCACATTTGTACGTGGATAATTACTTTTAGAGATAAAATTAGATGTTTAAAGTGATTTTCAAGCTTCCAGGGGCCCTAAACACAAGATTTGAGAAATGGGTAAAAGTGAATGAAAATGGCCAATTTACTCACTCTGAGGCCTTAAAAAGTTTTTCTCCACCCCAGAAAGTGAATTAAATAACATTTGGAGGCCTTTATTGTTCAATCAAAAACGCCTGTTTTTTTGTGAAAGAGATAACCACCCCCCCTTACGACATGCGTCAGAAACGGAAAAAAATGGTCCATTTTCAAATGTTGCGTCTTTGAACTACAATTCACATTTGTACGTGGATAATCACTTTTAGAGATGAAATTAGATGTTTAAAGTGATTTTCAAGCTTCCAGGGGCCCTAAACACAAGATTTGAGGAATGGGTAAATGTGAATGAAAATGGCCAATTTATTCACTCTGAGGCCTTAAAAAGTTTTTCTCCACCCCAGAAAGTGAATTAAATAACATTTGTAGGCCTTTATTGTTCAATCAAAAATGCCCGATTTTTGATGAAAGATGCTTCAGAAACTAAAAAAATGGTCTGTTTTCAAATGTTGCCTCTTTGAACTACAATTCACATTTGTACATGGAAAATCATGTTTAAAGATAAATTGAGATATTTAAAGTGATTTTCATGCTTCCAGAGGCCTGAAACACGAGATTTGAGGAATGGGTAAAAGTGAATGAAATTGGCCAATTTACTCACTCTGCGGCCTTAAAGAGTGTTTCTCCTCCACGGGAAGTGAATAAAATAACATTTGGAGGCCTTTATTGTTCAATCAAAAACGCCTGTTTTTTGTTGAAGAGATAACCACCCCCCCTTACGACATGCTTCAGAAACTAAAAAAATAGTCAATTTTCAAATGTTGCCTCTTTCAACGACAATTCACATTTGTACGTGGATAATCACTTTTAGAGATAAAATTAGATGTTTAAAGTGATTTTCAAGCTTCCAGGGGCCCTAAACACAAGATTTGAGAAATGGGTAAAAGTGAATGAAAATGGCCAATTTACTCACTCTGAGGCCTTAAAAAGTTTTTCTCCACCCCAGAAAGTGAATTAAATAACATTTGGAGGCCTTTATTGTTCAATCAAAAACGCCTGTTTTTTGGTGAAAGAGATAACCACCCCCCCCTTACGACATGCTTCAGAAACGAAAAAAATAGTCCATTTTCAAATGATGCGTCTTTGAACGACAATTCACATTTGTACGTGGATAATCACTTTTAGAGATAAAATTAGATGTTTAAAGTGATTTTCAAGCTTCCAGGGGCCCTAAACACAAGATTTGAGAATTGGGTAAAAGTGAATGAAAATGGCCAATTTACTAACTCTGAGGCCTTAAAAAGTGTTTCTCCTCCACGGGAAGTGAATTAAATACTATTTGTAGGCCTTTATTGTTCAAGTAAAAACGCCAGATTTTTGACGAAAGAGATAACCACCCCCCCTTACGACATGCTTCAGAAACTAAAAAAATGGTCCGTTTTCAAATGTTGGGTCTTTGAACTACAATTCACATTTGTACATGGAAAATCATGTTTAAAGATAAATTGAGATGTTTAAAGTGATTTTCATGCTTCCAGGGGCCTGAAACACGAGATTTGAGAAATGGGTAAAAGTGAATGAAAATGGCCAATTTACTCACTCTGAGGCCATAAAAAGTGTTTGTCCTCCATGGGAAGTGAATAAAATAACATTTGTAGGCCTTTATTGTTCAAGCGAAACGCCCGATTTTTGATGAAAGAGATAACCACCCCCCCTTACGACATGCTTCAGAAACTAAAAAAATGGTCCGTTTTCAAATGTCGCCTCTTTGAACTACAATTCACATTTGTACGTGGAAAATCACTTTTAAAGATAAATTGAGATGTTTAAAGTGATTTTCATGCTTCCAGGGGCCTTAAACACGAGATTTGAGGAATGGCTAAAAGTGAATGAAAATGGCCAATTTACTCATTCTGAGGCCTTAAAAAGTGTTTCTCCTCCACGGGAAGTGAATAAAATAATATTTCGAGGCCTTTATTGTTCAATCAAAAACGCCTGTTTTTTGGTGAAAGAGATAACCACCCCCCCTTACGACATGCTTCAGAAACGAAAAAAAAGGTCCATTTACAAATGTTGCGTCTTTGAACGACAATTCACATTTGTACGTGGATAATCACTTTTAAAAATGAAATTAGATGTTTAAAGTGATTTTCAAGCTTCCAGGGGCCCTAAACACAAGATTTGAGAAATGGGTAAAAGTGAATGAAAATGGCCAATTTACTCACTCTGAGGCCTTAAAAAGTGTTTCTCCTCCATGGGAAGTGAACTAAATAACATTTTGAGGCCTTTATTGTTCAATCAAAAACGCCTGGTTTTTGGTGAAAGAGATAACCACCCCCCCTTACGACATGCTTCAGAAACGAAAAAAATAGTCCATTTTCAAATGTTGCGTCTTTGAACGACAATTCACATTTGTACGTGGAAAATCATGTTTAAAGATGAATTGAGATGTTTAAAGTGATTTTCATGCTTCCAGAGGCCTGAAACACGAGATTTGAGGAATGGGTAAAAGTGAATGAAAATGGCCAATTTACTCACTCTGCGGCCTTAAAGAGTGTTTCTCCTCCACGGGAAGTGAATAAAATAACATTTGGAGGCCTTTATTGTTCAATCAAAAACGCCTGTTTTTTGTTGAAGAGATAACCACCCCCCCTTACGACATGCTTCAGAAACTAAAAAAATAGTCCATTTTCAAATGTTGCCTCTTTCAACGACAATTCACATTTGTATGTGGATAATCACTTTTAGAGATAAAATTAGATGTTTAAAGTGATTTTCAAGCTTCCAGGGGCCCTAAACACAAGATTTGAGAAATGGGTAAAAGTGAATGAAAATGGCCAATTTACTCACTCTGAGGCCTTAAAAAGTGTTTCTCCTCCACGGGAAGTGAATTAAATAACATTTGTATGCCTTTATTGTTCAAGCGAAAACGCCCGATTTTTGACGAAAGAGATAACCACCCCCCCTTACGACATGCTTCAGAAACTAAAAAAATGGTCCGTTTTCAAATGTTGCCTCTTTGAACTACAATTCACATTTGTACATGGAATATCATGTTTAAAGATAAATTGAGATGTTTAAAGTCATTTTCATGCTTCCAGAGGCCTGAAACACGAGATTTGAGGAATGGGTAAAAGTGAATGAAAATGGCC